>NW_010197193.1:185934-279206 GCF_000695765.1 Mesitornis unicolor | reverse complement strand
TCCCTCCTTCTTCTGAGTCTACTCTTTTCCTCCTCTGCCATATACTCAAGCTCACTCCTGTATTCAGAAAGTCGTTGAGCAGTGCCAATAGGACGGAGCAATTCTTCATCCTCTCTTTCATCCATTATTCTTTGTTTTTGTTTAGGTGGTCTGTAGGCAGCCCTGTCATGGCGCTGACGAAGCTCTGCGTAGCTTGCACTGGTGTCAGCTTTAGTTGGGATGTGATAGCTTGAATACCTCAGCTCCCTTTTTCTTTCTTCCTCTGAGCTGACCTGTGCTCCTGCAGTAGAATACCGAAGGGCAGACAGTTCAAAGCGTGGGGGGCTCCTACTTGGTGGGGAGGCAGAAAAGCCTAACTCCAGCTCTTCTTCAAGGCGCAGTCTTTCCTCTTCAGTTCTCTTCATGGCTAAGTAGTCATCAATAGGCAGGAGTAATTCCTCATCAGACAAGTCACCAAGCGATCGCCTTCTTGGTCTATAGTAATATTCATAGTCTGGAGATGGGGTACGCCGACGTGCCGGCCTCACAATTTCAAGATCATCTTGTGTTAGCTTTGGTATGCGCCATTTGGGCTTATACTGATCAGAAATGCGTGGCAGTGGCATCACATAGAATTGCTCCCACCTGGAAAGACGTATGCGTTTCTGGCGTTTCTGAACAGTTCTCTCAAGTTTTCCTGGCATTTCATACTGGTCTCGCAGTCTCTTGTACCACTTCATGTCTGACAGAGGCACAAAGTGTTTAATGTTCTGATCTTCCTCAAGAGTAGCGCGCACATGTTTGCGAGGCTCTGGGACCTCATACGGCATACGAAGTCTTCTTTCTTCCTTCTTTTCTTCTTTCTTAATTTCATATTCGCCTTTGACGGTCTTAGTGCTAACAGCTGGTTTATATAAGATAGCAGCTTCTCTGAGAGCCTCTTGTGCAGTTTGTGTCAGTGGAACAGCTTCAACCCCAGAAAGGATTTCTGCCATTCGTAAGGTCTTGTCAATTTGCCTCTGTACATGCTTCTGCCGCTCTTCTTCAGTCTTGTACTCACGCTTGACATATTTCAAGCGTTCAACTTTTAGATAAGCCTGGCAGCTTGTAGATCCAGCACTGTTTGTAGCAGTAACTCTGTAATAACCACTGTCTTCTGGTAAAGTATCTCTGATATGCAAAGCATAATAATCTAGACCTTCATGAATTATATCAAAGTTAGGACCAAAGGATAGAGGTTGACCATCTTTCTCCCATTTCAACGTTGGTTTTGGTACACCAGATACCCTGATCTCAAAACTGACATTTTGGCCTTCTTGACATTCAGCGTTTGCCAGCAGTCTTTTAAACATTGGCCTTAGTGTGGCATCTGCAGGAGGGGGATGCGGAATCACAGTCAGTTTAGCTTTGCAGCTGTCTTCACCATATTTATTGCGTGCCACAATACTGTATTCAGCATCATCCTCTTCAGTGACATTATTGATGACAAGTTGGTAAAGACCCTTGTCTGATTCAAAAGTATACTTTTTATCATCGTCACCAGGTTTGATTTTCTGGCCTGATTTGTACCATGTTAAGCGAGGTTCCGGGTGAACTGTTACAGTTACTCCGAACCTGACATTTTCTCCAATGTATGCAGTGCGGTTATACAAAGGCAGAGTAAATTCTGGTGGATGCTCTAACAGTCTCTTAGTATCAACCCGTCGTTTCACTTTTCTAACTGTTCTGCATCTGTAGTGCTCAGAAATTTCTCTCACACCTTTAACAAAAAGTTCTGCGTAAGAGCTGTCTTCACCATAGTCATTTACTACCTTGCACCTGTAGGTCCCATCATCCGATTTAGAAACATCTTTGACGTACATGGTTGCCACACCTTCTTCGTATTTGATTTCATATTTCTCACTGCTTTCTAATTGCCTCATACCAAAGTACCATGTGACTTGTGTGGACTGATCATAGTTTTCAATCCTACAGACATATTTGGCATGCCCTCCTTCTTCTGTAACAGCATGCTTTATCTGCCCAGCAATAGGACCAATGTCTATTGGTGCAACTTTAACTTTAGCCACTGTTACGCCTTTCTGAGATCTAATCGCACCTCCACAGGAAATGCGGGCTACTGACACAACTGTGTTCCACTCCTTCTTTACTAGAGTTTGGTAGTAACGCCTGTGCCTCAAGGTCTTGATGGTTTTAGTGCTGGTCTTTTCTGTCTGCTGTTTTAGCCACACATGGTTAAGTGCTTCAGCAGCTGTCATCCGAGCTTTTCTTTCCTTTACTAGTAGGCGATCAATGAAGTCCATGGCCTCAATGCTTATGTCTTTGAATGCTTCATCATCAAAGTTGTATTCAGCATTTAGAATATTTTCAATAACTTGTTGGTTTGTTTCAGCAATGAAAGGATTAAGGCCACTGAGAAGTATGTATGTTAGAGCACCAACTGACCACATGTCAGTAGCTGTGCTGACCAAATCATGATGATGTACTTCAGGTGCATAATATTCAGGAGAAGTGAACTGGAGCCTAAAGCTGTCTCCAGGCTTCAATTGTCTGGCTTGACCAAATTCAACAATTTTAATTACAGAGCTTCTTCTTGTGAAGTAAATAATATTGTCTGGTTTAATATCAAAATGTCCGATGCTGTGGCGATGTAAAAATTCTAGCGCATCGCAGACCTGGCGTACGTAACTTACTATTTCTCTTTCATTCAGTTCAAATGAAGCTGTGCTGATTCTTTCAAAGATGTCCACTCCAGAAATGAATTCAAAGATCATGACCAATTCTTCTAGGCTTTCAAAAGATTCATGAAGATACAGGATATTTCGGTGCCTAGCAATGTTTAGAATGGAAATTTCTTTCTTTACCAAAACTTGGTCAGCACCCTTTACTTTGACAAACTTGGCCAGGTAAGTCTTTTTTGAAACTGCCTCAATACAGCGATGTGCAATGCCAAACTGCCCACGTCCAAGCTCTTCTGCAATCATATATTTGTCATAGAGTTCCTTCGTAGAATAGTGAGCTGCTTTAACTGCAGTGACTTCTCTGGTCTCATCAACTTCTTCATCATAGTTCATTACTCTGGTCTTATCTTCCTTTGTTATAATTGGATCAGTGGGATCAGAAGGCTGGCTTTGGCCAAACTTGTTCTCTGCAATTACACGGAACTGGTAGGTGGTCTTGCCAAATAGGTTCACCACTGTGTATCGTGTATCACGAGCTTGTGCAACACGAATCCATCGCTCTGCTGTTGTAGCACGTTTCTCAATAATGTAGTTTATGATTCTGCTTCCACCATCAGTAGCTGGTTCATTCCAGGTTAAGTTGACTGAATCCCTTGAAATGTCAGTTACCTTCAGACCTCTTGGTGGATCGGGCACATCAGCCACATCTAATTCAACTGTTTTTTGATCAATTCCAAATCTGTTTTTGGCACAAACAATGTAAAACCCTGCATCTTTTCTGTCAACACCATTTGGGAAAACAAGGGAGGTGAATGATCGCGTAACAATGACTTGATAGTGTCCGTTAGTATCGATGAGGTCTTGTCCCTTCTGCCATGTGATCACAGGCTGAGGCTTGCCACTGAATGGAATTTTGATGCTCACTACTTCCCCTCGGAGGGCATGAACAGCTCCCATGCCTTCTAGGTTTTTGGGCAAGTGAATCTTTGCAGGAACTGGAATAGAAAGAGCAAGAAAAAACAACACATGACCAAAAGCACATGAGAAGAGCACCAATAGTCTAAATACTCAAAGCTTAACAAAAATTTGTCTTAGGTATCAAGACCCTTCATTCACCTTCAACGTCCAAAGAGGCAGTGCCAGACACAGATCCTCCTTGGTTGGTAGCTCTAACTTGATATACTGTGGCATCGTCATCTGTTACATTTGTGATGATCAGCTGGTGATATCCACCCTTGAATTCCTGTATCTTGATCTTTTCACCATCTGGCATGATTTCTTTGCCCTGTCTGTACCACTTGACAATTGGTTTGGGATGACCAGTGACTTTGCAGACAAATGTGGCATTAGCTTGAAATTTCACATTCAGATTCCTTAGTTCTTCCTTGAAATGTGGAGCTTGAACTGGTACATCAGATTTTGGAATGACTGGTTGTGATACCTCACTCCACTCACTTTCACCGCCAAGATTTTCACATTTTACACGGAATTCATATTCAAGACCTTCAATAAGATCTTTCACAGAATAGACGGTTTCACGAATTTCATCTGTTGTTACAGAAATCCACTTGTTTTGTTTTTTCTCACGCTTCTCAAGATAGTAAGTTCTAATCTTTGCACCACCATCACTTGCAGGTGGCTTCCATGAGACAACACAAGAATCCTTTGTGATAGCACTTGCTACCGGCTGACCAGGTTGTCCTGGTTTTTCTGCAAAGAAAAAAAAAGGTTCAAAAATTGAAGTGAGCTGGCCTTACTAATTACAGGAGCACACAGAAATGGATATTTTGGCATCTACTTACCAAATGGAGGCTTCATAACAATAACTGATGTAACCTCCAGTGCTTCACTAATGCCATATGTATTCTGAGCAGAAACACGGAAATAATAGCCTGCATTTTCAGTTAGGTTAACAATTCTACAGGTTGTGCCTGAAATGCTTGAAGAGACAAGTTGCCACTCTGCTCCTTCCTTGGCTTCACATTTCTCTATGATGTAATTGGTTATCATAGCACCTCCATCATCCTCTGGTGGTTTCCAGCTTATCACCACAGAATTCTTCAGTATAGATTCTATAACAATGGGCCCTTCTGGTTTATCTGGCTTATCTGTAAAGGAAAAGGCATGGTATTTTTAGTTCTGTTGTCAGTAAATATTTGAGAAAATATTCCACAAAAATAGTGAAAATAAAATTAATTACCTTGTATTTCCACATTAATTACAGTGTCAACTGTTCCAAATGTGTTACTGAGTTGCACTTTGTACTTCCCAGCATGAGTCTTGTGCTGGACATTCTTAATAGCAAGGTGAGTATAATGCTCTGTGTTCTCAATAGTAACCGTTTCTGATCCTCTCAGAGGTTTGTTGCCATGGAACCAAGTTATTGCTGGTACTGGTCGGCCAATGTATACAACGTGAAGGCGGAGGGTGCCACCTGCACCTGCATAGTATTTCTCTTTCAATGGGAAGCCAGGATGGAACTGAGGAGGAGCCTGCAATAATAGCTTGCCACTAGTCTCAATTTCTCCGACATCATTGGTAGCCATACAAGTGTAGAGACCTTCATCCTCCTGTTCATCTGTTATTACTGTCAGTGTATGGTTGCGTCCATCAGATGACATTTTGTATTTTCGGCTTTGTACCAGTTCTTTGCCGAAGCGGTACCATTTAATGTCAGGCAAAGGTCTCCCAACGATCTGGCATGTCAGCTGAGCTGCTTCACCTAGTTTAGTTGTAACATCCTGCATTTCTTTCTTTATGGCAGGTGCTTCTCCAGCTATGACAAAAACAAAATTATAAAATAATGAAGATTACTATGAAATTTTTCTCTACTAGTATATTGCTGGGAAATAATTTTCATTCATACTTATGCCTCTTATGCTTGAAAGACTGTGCTTTAGGACAGTCATGTTGGCAAATAACATGTAAAAGAAATAGGCAGTATGTTTAGTGCAGCACAGTCATTTATGACACAGCAGATCACGACAATATCACAGCAAATATGACAGTATATTTTTGCTTACATGTTAATTTAGTTTTCACTGCCATAGCAGTCCTTCGAGGTCTGCTGAGGCCAGTCTGATTTTCTGCAAATACACGGAACTCGTATTCTGTAGCCTCTAGTAAACCTCCCACTGTAAACTGCCTGTCCTTGATGCGTTCTTTATTGCATTTTTTCCACGTGCTTTCTCCAGATTGGCGATATTCAACCCAATAGCCAAGGATCTCTTTGCCACCATCACTTTCAGGTCGTTCCCATTCTAGCGTAATGCTGTCTTTAAATATAGAAGTGATCTCAATTTCTCCAGGTTGGCTTGGTTTGTCTGAAAATTGAAATAGGTACAGAAAATTAATTCCTCTTTAAATGCCAGTAAGTTGCTCTTCAGAAGATCTGTTAATGCAAATATTTTCTTACCAAATGGATCCTTGCATACAACTGGTTCAGAAGCAGGACTTGCTTCACTTTCACCAATGTCATTTTGAGCAATGATGCGGAATTGATATTCAGCATCTGGAACAAGTCCTGTGACTGTGTACATTGTAGTGGTAATTTGTGTCTTATTATGCCGGACCCATTTTTCTGTAGATGTCTCTTTACGTTCGATGTAGTAGCCAGTTACACGAGAACCACCATCATCTTTAGGTCTGGACCAGGACAAGTTGACAGAGCTCTTTGTAACATCAAGCACTTCAGGTGGGTTGTTTGGAGGCTCTGGAGGATCTGTTAATAATTATAGAAACAAAAATAATAGAAATCATAGTGATGTAGCATTAAAACATTTGCACATACTCGTGCACTTTTAGAACCATAATGTAGTAATTAATTTATTTTTTTTTTAATCTAAAACAAGACTTACTTAGAGGTGTCTTTGGTACTGCTGGTTCTTCAGATTTGAGAGATTTGCTAATGCCAAAATGGTTTTCAGCAGAAACACGGAAGTGATATTCCACATTTTCTTTGAGCCCTTTCACCACTAGTGATGTCCCTTTCACTCGAGAGTCAACGGTGTACCAGGCAGTCTTCGGTACTTCTCGTCTCTCAACAATATAACCTAGGATATCTGCACCACCATCATCTGTAGGAGGTCTCCAGCTTACTCTGACAGAACGAGCTTGTATATCATCATACTCAAGTGGACCTTCTGGTGGATTTGGAATGCCAATCACTCTGACTTTAATATACACAGCTTTTTTGCCACACTTGTTTTCAAGTGCCAAATCATAGGTGCCTGAATCTTCTCTTTCTGCATCTTTGATCACAAGTTCTGTGTGAGTTTCAGAAGTCGCAACCATAGCCCTCTTGCTGATGTCGTGTCCTTCTTTTGTCCATTTACATATTGGGATGGGCTTACCCTTAATGGGTATTGTAAGCCTGATAACTCCACCTTGTCTCACCATGAGACCTTCCCGGTATTTTTCGTCAAGTTCGTAGTCAGGATATTCTGTAAACAAAAATAACATGTCATGCTATGTCTGTTTTACTGCTGATATACCTGTTTTAGGCAAATACTTTTTTAGGACAACTTTCAATGAGAGTTAAGATTTGAAGTGCCTTACCAAGCATTTCTGTTATTTTGACTGTTCCTGGCACTTCAGCAGGTTCTCCTGGCCCACCAGCGTTACAGGCTAGCACACGGAATCTATACTCTGCACCCTGGGGGAGATGTGTCAAAGTGTATTCACGAATCTTGGTTGGCGTGGTATTGCATTTGGTCCATTCAACTTGATCAACCTTCTGCATCTCAATTAAGTAGCCAGTAACTTTAGAACCACCTTCATCTTCTGGTGGACTCCAAGCCAGGGAGACAGATGTTCTTGTAGTATCAGTTACTCTTGGATTCTGAGGTTTACCTGGAGGAGCTGGAAGAGGAGATCAGATGAAGGGGTGAAATCTTTTAATGAATATTTACAAGATGTAACAAGTGCTAACTTGCAACATATGATCTGTATTAAGTCTACGAGATTTATACAGGAAAACAAAATTAAAGATTTTCACTAATATTTTCTTGGTTTTCTGTAGTCAGAATCTCATTTGTTAATAAACCGGATAGATACATTTCCAAATTAGGAAAAGAGTAAATTTTATTAGTATCATTCCTTTCTGCCATAATGTGCTTTATCCACGTAGGAAATAACTTACCAATTGGATCTCTGGCGACAGCAGTCTTGGAAGGACGGCTGGGTTTCCCTGTGCCTCTGGCATTGATTGCTGTGACTCGGTGTTCATATTCTAATCCTTCAACCAACCCAGTGGAACGGTAACGAGTCATAGTGACTGGAACTTTATTCACACGGATCCATCTATCTGCTCTAACTTCTTTGCGTTCCACGATATAACCAGTAATCTGAGAGTCACCATCATCTTCTGGAGGATACCAAGTTAATGTCATGCCATCTCGAGAGATATCAAACACTTCTGGAGTGCCAGGAGGACCAGGAATACCTGTAAAAATATAACACAGAATTAATGAAGAAAGCGTCAAGTGATTCTACACATTAGTGATATGCAACATATTTTGAATGACACTGTAATATCAATGTCCTGTCAAGCTTTTTTTATCAGTAGATATCAAAGTACTTTACAAACTAGGTCAGTGAAATACTCCTGGTTTTATAATGGGGTAAAGTAATTTTTAAGGCTAATGGTAAACCTGGGCATAAAAATCTAACTTTACCATCTAGGTTCTGTGCAGTGCATCTATAATACCTACATAGATTTATTTTTCTCCAGAACTGTAACAAGACAACTGTGCATCATAATGTATCATTTTATTTGGTGAAAGGAAATAGTGAAAATCTAGGAAAATCTTATCTATGTGTGGATATATAAGCCTATTTAATTTTTTTTTAAAGGTAGAGAATAAGCAAAATTTCAGACTTACGGATTCTGCTCTTGCATTCTATAATTTCAGATTGCAGGTAAGATCCGATTCCAAAGCGGTTTGTAGCAGCCACACGGAACACGTATTCTGCACCTTCAACAAGCCTGGTGAACTTAAACGTTGTCCTGGTCACTGACTCTGAAACTGGCAGCCATCCAGGACGGTGAGCATCGCGCTGTTCTACCACATAGCCACTAAGGGTAGCTCCACCATCCAGCTCGGGTGGCTCCCAGGAGATGGTAACATAATTTGAATCAATTTCATCAATTCGGATAGGTCCTACAGGTGGTCCAGGTTTGTCTAGAAAAAAAAAATTAAAAATTGAAAGACAAAAAAGAATGTGGAAAAAAGGAATCATATTGCTGATGTGACAAAGTTCAGATGGAGACAGATCGTGGAGAATAATTTTGATAAATCCTTACCAAGGATTATAACCTTTATTGTATCAGTAACGGTTCCAGTTGTGTTCTTCAGTTCAAGCGTATACTCTCCAGTGTCATGTATGGTGGTCTCACGCACAGTTAATTTAGCCATTTTGGCAACAGTCTCCGTTTTGATGCGTTCTGTTTCTTTTAGTTTAGAACCAGCAAAGAACCAAGATGCAGCTGGAGGTGGTCGTCCTTCAATTGGAATAGCTAACTCAATGGGCCTGCCAGCAGGTACATGAATTGTCTTCTGAGGTATTCCAGACAAGTCAATTGTTGGTAGAACTAAGGAAAGCAAATCATTAATATTGTAAATATCAGTTTTCCAGATAACACATTCATTTAGTGTAAGCTTCATCCTGTTATTTTTAACAGCAAATACCTACCTTTTCGGTCTTGTACTGTCACTGCTGTGACAATCTCCCGTGGTTCTGACATGCCCTTCTGATTCTGTGCTCTGACTCTGAACAAGTACTGTTCACCTTCATTGAGAGAGACAATTGTATGCTCATAGACGGTAGGCTTCAGTGTCACTACCTTCAACCATCTTTCTGTTCCAGCTTTGCTGGCCTCAATAACATAGCCAGTCAATCTGCTGCCACCATCGTGTGGTGGCTTCTCCCATGCAAGAGTAACAGTTGATTTAGTGGTGTCAACCACTTCAAGTTTTTGTGGTACCATGGGGACATCAGATACTAATACTGCATCAGATGTTTCACAAGCTTCACCAATGCCATAGATATTTTCTGGTAGTACTCTGAAATAGTACAAAGCTCCTTCTAGAAGTCCAGTAACTCTATAAAATGTCTTGCTGCATTTGGTAGTGACAGTCTTGTAAGCCCTCGTGGAAGCTTCACGTTTCTCAATTATATAATTGTTGACTGGAGCTCCACCATCAATGGTTGGAATATCCCAAGTAAGTGTCACAGAATCTCTTGATACTTCCTTAATTCTCACTGCAGCTGGTGGACCAGGAGTATCTAAAACAAAAACAAACAAACAAACAGAAAGTTAGTTTTTTCCTTTTGGATCCTTTCCTTTTACAATCAATGACTGGTTCTGCATAAGCAAAAACCCTGCTGGGATTTGATTTATAAATTAGCACAGGTTCAGAAACGATGTATTTTCCTTTGTATTAGATTGTTTCTCTGACTTCCCAAACATTCTCATGTTATTTAAATGGCAAACTTCTTTTGGAAATGAATGACTTTATTATTCCTGAACAACGTGCACTATGAGTAATTTAATACCCATATACAACTGTAGCAGTACTTACCATACACTTTTACAGAAATAGTTGCAGATTTTTTTCCTGATTGATTTTCAGCCTCAATGACATATTTTCCAGCGTCATACCGATTAACTTTATCCACAATAAGCAGAGTGTAGCTGTCTGTTGTATCAATAATAGCTCGACTTACAAGGTCAACACCCTGCTTACTCCATGTGATTACGGGAGCAGGTCTGCCAGATACAGAGACCATTAGGCGCAGGGAACCACCAGCTCTGACTGTAACTGTCTTCTTCAGATCATCAGCAAGCTCAAGCTCAGGTATTTCTGATGAAGAGTGTAAGAAACATGGAATTAATGAATCTTTTGGCAGTTATAAAGGAAAACATAATTATTCCTTAAAATATAACATTAATCAAATTACCTATTCTTTCCACAGGTTCTATTTCTGCTGATGATTCACTGAATTCACTCATACCATTCACATTTGTAGCAGCAACTCTGAATTGGTATTTCTGGGTTGTTTTAAGACCAGTCACAGTGAACTCAGCATTCCTCAGAGTGGCAGTTGTATGTGGTCGATACCACTGCTCAGTACCTTCTTCTTTCATTTCAAGAACATAGCCTAAGATGTCAGCACCACCATCATACATGGGCTTTGACCATGCTAAACTTATGCTGTGCTTAGTAGTATCCACAACTCTTGGAGCTGAAGGTGGTGCAGGAGTATCTTTGAAAAAGAAAAAAAATGCATTTCACATTGGTGCAGGAAACATTTTACAGTTAAAAACATTTTTAAACAGCTAACGCCAGGAAATGTGCTTAAAATGAACTGTAACTGCTTTTAAGTTTATTCTAATACTAGCTAGTTCAGTGAGATCATGTGTGGTTTTGAGTATCTTTGTCGAAGTGTCAATGTGAGTTTATGCTCCATTATTATAAGTAAATAGGAAAATATGTTTGAAATGTGGTAACTTACATGATGGTTCTTTACATAACATGTATTGCGAAGCTTCACTAGGCTCACTGTTCCCAGCAGCATTCACTGCAGTGACACGGAACTGGTACTGGCCGCCTTCCATGAGACCAGTGACTTTCAGTCTAGTATCATAAACAGTGTAATCTCTGTTCACTCGTGTCCAGCGCAGACTTTTCCTTTCACGTTTGTCCACAAGATAGTCCTTAATCTCACTGCCACCATCTGATTCTGGTTTTGTCCACTGAATAATGATATGTTCCTTGCCGACACTTACTTCTTCAGGAGCACCAGGCTGTGTTGGGATTGCTGTTTTTTAAAGGTGGAAAAAAATATTATTTAACAAATTGTTCATCTATGAGAAATATTCCACAAATTCTGACACAGAATGGAAGGTAGTAACACTCACTGAAAGCATTCCTGGCAATCACAGGTTCTGTTTCAAGCGGAACGCCTGGTCCGTATTTGTTGACAGCTCTCACACGGAAGATGTATTCATTATTTTTAATAAGTTTTGTTACCACACATGATAAAGTCTGGCATTCCGCCTCAGCAATAACCCAGTGAAGTCTGCTGGTTTCACGCCTTTCTACGATATAGTGAGTAATTTGTGCACCTCCATCTTCCTCAGGAATGTTCCATGCCAGAGTACACTTCTCTTCTGTTACTCTGCTGACAGTGATTTTGCCTGCGCATGGACCTGGTGAATCTGGGTGTAGATGAAAAGAAGTATTGTTATTAGCAGCTAAGGAAAAGTGTTTCACGCTTATTTAAAAAAATGTGAGGGGTTTAGTATACCAAGTATGAATATTAAACATGAGATACATACCAAGCACTTTGACAAGAACAGAAATTTGTTTCATGCCACTGGCATTTTTAACTGTTAGAGTATATTTTCCACTATCACTTCTGTCACAGAACTTGATAATTGCAATGGCTCGTTTGCTGGTGTATTGCAGAGATATCTTTTCACATAGATCCAATTCCCTGTCACCTTTGGACCAGAAGACTTTTGGTTCTGGTTTCCCACCAATGGCTGCATCAAGAACAAGATCTGATCCAGCCCTAATGGTTACAACTTCTCCCTGCAGTCTGGCATCGAGTTCAGCCTTTGGTGGTGCTGTCATAAGGAAAAAGAGATTAAAAACAAATTAAATGACAGTACTAAAGATAGAACAGTATGTTTTCAATTCTTCCAAGTGAATGTTTCTTACAGTATTCATCTTTGCAAATGACAGCACCAGTCGATTCAGATCCTTTGCTAATCACACCAGCAGCATTCTTTGCTAGTACACGGAATTCATATGCTTCATCTTCACCGAGGGCTGTCACAGTAAAAAAGTTTTCTGAGACAATGGTATAATTGCATTTCAGCCAGCGTCCATCACCAGATTCGTTATATGGTTTGCGCTCTATAATATATCCAATAATTTTGCTTCCACCATCATAAAGGGGGGCTGACCAGCTCAGCGACACTGTAGATCTGGTGACATCTGTAACTTCTGGTCTTCCTGGTGGATCTGGATGAATCAAACAAAAAAATGAGAAATGCAATTCTATTTTAGTTTAAATGACAGCATAATTCTAAAAGTAATACTTACCAACTGGATTTTGAGCCACTACAGGTCTGGAAGCTTCACTAGCTTTGCTAACACCTGCAGCATTTAGAGCATAGGTTCTGAATTGATATTCTAGGCCTTCCACCAATCCCATGACTTTGTAGTTGCATTCACAGCATGGCACTTTGTTTTCCTTCACCCAAAGGATGGTGTTGCGTTCCTTCTTTTCAACCCAATATCCAATGACTTTGCTGCCACCATCATGATAGGGTTCCTCCCAGCGAATGGCCATGGCAGATGCAGACACAGAATAGACTTCTGGCCTTGAAGGTGGGCTCGGTGGGACTAAACACAGAAAAGACAGGGAGGAAAAGGTCAGTTATCGCAAATAGGAAATTTGCGATTTCAGTCATAGGAAAAGAACTAATGTTGAAAAGTTGTTCACTTACCAAATGGATGCTCAGCAACTATTGTTTTTGATTCAAGAGGTTTGCTGACACCAAATCTGTTTTCTGAGCTTACTCGGAAACTGTACTCCTGGTATTTTGTGAGATGAGTGACTTTGATTTGTGTACGTTTCACACTGGAATTTACCAGCTGCCATGCTGTTGTGCCAGATTCACGTTTCTCTACAATGTAGTTTGTAATGTCACTGCCACCATCATCTTCAGGTTCTTTCCAGGTTAACACACAGGATTCAGCAGAGACAGATGATATTTCAATTGGGCCAGTGACAGGACCTGGCCTTCCTATGACTACCACTGTGACAGTAAATGTTTTCACACCAGCAGTGTTTTCAAGTGTGAGGTAGTATTTACCAGAGTCACCTCTCATACTGTCCTTTACAGTCAGTGTGGTTCTGTCTTTTGTTGTCTTGATGGTCACTCTCTCAGTTTCCTTCAGCCTCATTTCCTCAAGTTTCCATGTCACTTTTGGAGCTGGGCGCCCACTGATTGGTATATCAATGGTAAAGGTGCTTCCAGCCTTGCAAGTTATGAGCTGTCTGCTTATTTCGCTGAGATCTGCTGTTGGTTCAATCTGTGGCTCCTTAATGATAACAGAAGAGAAAGCTTCTCTTGGCTCACTGTAGCCAGCATCGTTCCTTGCCTTGACCCGGAACTCATACTCCGTGTTCTCCACAAGGCCTTCAACAGTGAAAGTAAGTTGTTTGGTTTGTCCAGCTTCAATCCAGGTGTCAGATCCTTTCTGTTTCATTTCAAGAAGGTATCCAGTAACACGGCTACCACCATCATGATCAGGTTTAAGCCAAGCTAAAACTACAGAAGATTTGGTTGTATCAACAATATCTAGTCTCTTAGGTGGAGCAGGTTCTTCTGTGGCTACAACTGGTTCTGTTAATTCACAGGGTTCACCTACACCATACTCGTTTTCTGCTGACACTCGGTAGTAATAGGGCACACCTTCTGCCAGATCAGTGACCTTAAAGATTTGCCGAGTGCATTTTGAATTCACCACTTGCCAGCTACGACGACTTGCTTCCCGTTTTTCCACAATGTAGTGATGGATACGTGAACCTCCATCCAGAACAGGAGCATCCCACATTAAAGTAATAGATCCTCGAGTCACATCTTTAAATGTAATAGGACCTGGTGGACCAGGCGTGTCTAAAACCTTGACAGTAAATGTGATAGACTTACTTCCACTGTTGTTTTCCACAGTAAAGACATACTTGCCAGCATCATTTCTATTGCATTCCTCCACAGTCAATGTGCTGAATGAATCAGTGGTTTGAATGTCAGCTCGCAAGCTGAGATTAGCATCTGCTTTGGACCACACAGCTGTAGGAACAGGTCTTCCAGAGAAAGCAATAAATAGACGAATGCTTGCACCTGCTCTTACAATATGAGTCTGCTTGAAGTTTGCATCGATATCAATTTCAGGTGCAGAAAGCCTGTCCACTGTTTGGACTGAAGCAGCAACTTCACAACTTTCTCCTTTGCCAGCACCATTGACAGCACTAACTCTGAATTTATAGTGTTGTCCTGCCTCTAAATCAACAACGGTATATTTAGTAGCAAGAACAGTCTCTGCATTGACTTTCTGCCATGTTCCGAGATCAGCTTTGCACATCTCAATGATGTATCCAATTATTTCCATGCCTCCATCAAAAACTGGCTTGGTCCACTCTAAGCTTACACTAGTCTTTGATGTATCTGTCACCTTTACAACATTAGGAGCACTTGGTGGGCTGACTGGTTCTCTACATTTAATAAGCTTTGAAACGTCACTTGGAGGTCCAACTCCTGCAGCATTTTCAGCCATGACATGGAATTCATACTCATTGCCTTCAATAAGGCCAGTTACTCTGTATCTGTTCTCAGTAATGGGCCTCTTACTGGACACTTTAACCCAGCGCATGCTCTTCTTTTCTCTCCTTTCTAAAATATACTCATTTATCTCACTTCCACCATCTGCAGTTGGTCTTGCCCATGTGAGTGTGATACTGTCTCCGGTTACATTGGTAGGCTCTGGAGTTCCTGGTGCATCAGGGAGAGCTAAAAAAAAGAAAAACATCGTAAGAAAAACAAGTTGGTAATGCCACAGTTATTTCTACAGGATGAGGTGGAAACTTACTGTAAGGTATTTGTGCAGTAACTGGATCAGACTCCAATGGTCTGCCAACTCCAAATTTGTTCACTGCAGAGACACGGAACTGGTACTCATTGCCCTTAATTAATTTAAGTGCAGTGTAGCTGCAAGCTTCGCATTTATCTTCAACTAATGCCCAGGCAATCCGGCTGGTTTCACGTTTTTCAATTATGTAGTGGGAAATAGAAGCACAACCATCATTAGCCGGAGGCTCCCACCATAATGTGACTTTTTCTCCAGTAATGTTTGTGAATCGTATTGGTCCACCAACTTTTCCTGGTGTGTCTGCAATTTTAAAGGTTCAGTATTATAATTTGCTGGCACTTAGAACAAAATACTATTTTAAAAGAGCACACTGAAAGTGTTTGGGGCAGTACCTTGTATTCTGAAGGTAATATCTTCTCGTTTAGTGCCTGATGCATTTTTGGCTTCTACTGTGTATACTCCACGATGATCCCGAGTAGCATCTCTGATGAAGATTGTACTATATCCAATAGCTGTAGTTATTTCTATATTCATTATTTTCTCAATCTCCTTACCATCCTTAAACCATGTCACTTTAGGTACCGGACGTCCTTTGATTAGAGCTTTAAGTCTAATGCTCTCTCCAGCTTTAACAGTAAGACCTTCAAAGTGCTCAGGGCCAAATTCAATTGTTGGAGCAACTAAAAAAGGAAAATACAATTCAATTCCCATACAGCTAAGTATTTTTTCTGATACTCTTTTTGATGTACCAATTATAGAAGACTGTTATATATAGAATTCTTTCACTGAGAAAATGGCATTCTCTAAAAAGCAGTGATTATATGAACCATAGACTAATTTTTCCTGTAAGCACACAGTGTATCATATTAACAGTAGGTGAAAGACACCATTAATATATGCTGTTACAGTATGCCAGGCTACCTGAGGCACATTTTAATTTCTAAATTAATCAGTGCATCAGAATATTAGAGTTATGATCTCTTTCCAACTTTGCTGCTGCTGTTTATCAACACAAATGTAGAGTGCCATGCCTTTCAGCAATTTATTATGTATGTCTGCCAGATTTGGGCCTTTAATTTAGACCCTCCCACCTCGGAGTACAAACAGAAGTATTCTGAGTTGACTGGAAGGACGTCAGTCACATGTTCTTTGCCCCTTGGTGTCCCATTTCCAGCTCTAGCTGGCTTCAGTACCCAAATACAATCATACTAAGAAATAATTCTTACTGTTTTCATCTCTGGTCATGATATAACCTGAAGACTGTGAAGGTGGGCTGATTGTACCAACCGCGTTTCTTGCAAGCACTCTGAATTCATATCGGTCACCGGAACTGAGTCCTGTAACTGTATATTGGCATTCACTGACATCAGTAAAGTTACATCTGAGCCAACGGTCTTCACTTCCTTGCCGTTTCTCAATGCTGTAGGCCACAATCTTGCTGCCTCCATCACGCAGTGGTGGAGTCCATTTAAGGGTGACTGATTCCCTGGTGACATCAATGTAATCAGGAGTACCAGGTGGGTCTGAAAGGAAAATAATTAAAATTTATTTTTATAACTGTTGACCATAGCCTACAAGACTAGAATTTTCTTGGATGAATGATTGATCATTCACTCACCTACTGGAGAGACTGCCAGTGTAAATTTGCTTGGCTCGCTAGCTCGGCTTAGACCTGCAGTGTTTTCAGCGTATACTTGGAACTGGTAATCCAGGCCCTCAAGCAGTCCAGTAATCCTGTATTCTCTGTTAGATATTAATGCAACATTAACCTTCTGCCACAAAATACTGTTTCTTTCCTTCTTTTCAACATGGTATCCAAGAATCTCTGAACCGCCATCGTAAATGGGAGCATCCCAAGAGATAGTCATTCCATCAGCAGTTATGTTGTATACAACAGGTTTGCCTGGGGCACCTGGTGGTCTAAACTGATGCTTTGCCACAACATCTGCTGAGACAAGAGGTGGGCTCACTCCATATCTATTTTCAGCACGAACTCTAAACTGATATTCAGTGTCTTTAACAAGGTTTGGTACTTTGAAAGTTGTTCTTGCAGCACTCGAACACACCAGCTTCCAGTTCATTTGTGAAGTTTCTCTCTTCTCAACACTGTAGCCAGTAATTTCTCCTCCCCCATCATCTTCAGGAGCTTCCCATGACAAAACCACACTATCTGCTTTGATTTCATCTAGTCTTAAAGGTCCTTTTGGCTTAGATGGAGGGCCAAGAGTGATGACAGTGATTGTGAATGTTTTCCTGCAGACTACATTATCAAGAATTAAGGCATATTTGCCACCATGCTCCTTTTTCACATTCTTGATGCTTAAGCTTATCTTGTTTTCAGTTTTCTTGAAACGAAGACATTCAGTTTCTTTAAGAGGGAGGTTGTCCTTGAGCCAGCTCATTGATGGCTTAGGTTTACCTTTATAGGGCAATTCAATATGCAGGTTATGTCCAATTCTTACTGCAACTTGAGCTCCAGGAATATCAGAAAGATCAACTTCAGGTGTTATTATATGTTCTTTCACTGTAATGGGTCCAGCAGTAACACCGTCACTCATGCCTTTTTCATTTTTAGCAAAGACTCTGAATTCCATGACAGAAAGCTCTTTAAGTTTTTCAACTTCAAATTCACAGCTCTTGCTTGTGCCTGCATATGTCCATTCTTTTTCCTCCTGCAGTTTCTTTTCAATAACATAGTCTGATATAATGCTGCCACCATCATAGTCAGGTTTGCTCCATTGCAGTTTAACAGAAGTCTTTGTAGAATCTTTCATGGCTAAGTCTTTTACAGGTCCAGGTATGTCTGCAGCTTTCACTGGTTCAGATGTCTCACAAGGCTCACCCAGACCAATTTCATTTTCAGCAAGAACACGGAAGAAGAATGCAGTTTTCTCTGACAGGTTAATTAGTTTAAAGGTAGTATGAGAACACTTTGTTGTTACAGTTGACCAGGCCCTCTTTGTAGCATCTCTTTTTTCAACAACATAATTTGTTATTTCAGAACCACCATTAATGAGAGGTGGCTCCCATACCAGTGTAACTGTGCCACGAGAAACATGCTTAAGCTGCAGCTTCTGGCAGGCAGATGGTGTGTCAAGTACTTTTACATTCACAAATGATGATTTTGCTTCTCCAACTCCATTTTCAATTGTAACAACATATTTTCCTGTATCATTTCGGGTAACTTGAGGAATAGTAAGTAGTGTAGACGATTCTGTGTTCTGGATGATGTATCTTTCATCAACCCCAAGATTCTTGTCACCCTTTCTCCATGTGACTGTTGGAGGAGGTCTTCCTTTGAATGGAATCATTATTTGCACATCTTCACCTGCTTTAGCAACAATAGAGGTCCGGAGAGCAACATCCAGATCAATCTCTGGTGCCACTGTGGAAATAAGTAAAAATTAATAGTGCATACTTGGAACATAAAGTAATAAATGCTTTGAAAAAAATCAAATCACAGAAAAATGAAAAATCACTGAAAAGCGCAGTACCAAGAATATCCTTAGCTTGAACGGGTTCCATCATTTCAATAGGCTCTCCTTGTCCAGCACAATTTATAGCAGACACGCGGAAATAATAATTAACACTTGGCTGAAGGTGGGATACAACATACTCAGTTGTTCTCACTTCTCCCTTAGTACTGACTACAGTCCATTCTTGCTCTTCACCTTCCCTTTTCTCCACCACATAGCTGGTAATTGGACTTCCTCCATCATAAGCAGGTTTAATCCAGGCAAGGGTGACAGATGTCTTGGTTGTATCCACAACCTTCAGCTTTGTTGGTGAGCCTGGCTTATCTGTAAGTGATAGTTTACAGGGGTAAATAAAATCAGAAGCTGTATTTACAATTAAACAGAAAGAAAAGTCTGCCCTCAGTTACATTGACACAATGATTGCATCCTAGTTGCTAATTGTCTAACCAATCAGAAATACTGCACATTGTATCTTACCAACAGGATCTGTGGCTTTGTAGAAGTCAGAAGCTTCAGAGAATGGACCTTGTCCAGCTGCATTGACAGCACAAACTCGGAAATGATATTCGCTGTTTTCAGTCAGACCTATTACTTTCTGTCTGGTGTCCCGAATAGTTTCTTTAGTAACCTTGAACCAACTCAGACTCTTCTTGTCACGCTTCTCAAGAAAATATCCTGATATTTCACTGCCTCCATCAACAGTGGGCCTATTCCAGACAACGGTCATAGAATTCTTGGTTATCATTGTGACTTCTGGTACACTAGGTGGTCCAGGTGTAACTGAGTAAAAAAAATATGTCAGTAGATCAGTACTACTTACAAATAATACACAAGACAATTCAGTTGTATGAGTTGTTTTATATGTTTCTTACCAAATGAATTTTTGGCTATAACGGGTTCGGACTCCAGTGGATCACCAACTCCAAACTTGTTCACACCACGGACTCGGAACACATATTCATTTCCTTTGATGAGTTTTGTTGTAGTTACGATACACCCCTCCAGTTTTTCAGAAATTAAAGACCATACAACCCGACTTGTCTCCCGCTTTTCAACAACATAGTGTGTTATAGGTGCACCACCGTCATCTGCCGGTGGGTCCCACATTGCTGTAATCTTTTCAGCAGTGACTGTCTTAAACTGTATAGGTCCACATGGGGGTCCTGGCTTGTCTGTGGAAGGTAGAAGAAAGATGTTAAGTATTTATTATTGAATGATTGTTTAATAGCATCATACAGTCATATCTCAAGACATACCAAGTATTTGTACTCTAACATGGGCTGATGCTGAACCCATGGCATTCTTCAATTTTAATTCATAGGTGCCACTGTTGAGTCGAGTTGCATCCTTGATGAGTATAGAAGCAAATTCTGTTGTGTTTTCAATAGACACTAGTGCACTGCTTTGTATCTCGTTGTCATTTTTGAACCATTCAATTGTGGGTATAGGCTTGCCCGAGATGCCTAGTTTTAGCTTAACTGAAGTTCCTGCTTTATATTTCACCACTTCTGTATATTCTGGTGGCACATCGATTTCAGGTGCACCTTAAGAAAAAAATAAGAGTTAGAAAAAGTTTTAAAATACTTCTTTTAGACTTGTATTTAATAAAATAAAAAAATAGTATTTTATTTAAGCCAATAGTTACAGGCATTTTATAAATACAGATCAAAGTAAAAATAGCATGTATAACTTATATTATAAATCTAGAACAAGTTAGAACTAATCCTACCAAGAAAAGGTAACATGTATAAATAATCACTTGGGCCATGGGGCATGGGAAGACTTCTGTTGCTCAAAGAATAAAGATACCGTAAGACCTTAAAAATGCAGATACATACAAGGATGTTCGTAACAATGATGCCCAAATAGCTCACAGTCATTCAAGCTTATTGGATGCATCACTGTAAACCAGTCTTCCATATTTAAAAGACTATGGTTCTACAAAGAAGTTCTGACTTTATGCTTCCTAGTAGCACAAAATGGTACCCTTATATCATTGCAAAGCACTTACCATATGTATCAACACATGTGATAGGACCCACAACATCTGAGGGATTACTAATGGAACCAATGGCATTCTTAGCGAAGACCCGGAATTCATACCGGGAATTCTGTGTCAGACCAGATACTGTGAACTGAGTCTCAATAACATTGGTGAAGCTAGCTTTTGTCCATCTGCCATCCGGAAGATCACGTTTTTCTACGATGTATCCAGTGATCTTGCTACCACCATCAAATGCTGGCTTCTGCCATGACAGTGTGATAGCAGTCTTGGAAATATCTGAGATGCGAACGTTTCTTGGTGGTTCTGCAGTAGTAAATGTAAAAGTATGGTTAATTAATAACAGCTGTTTTGGATACTGGCTTATTATACAGGACAATATCAACAGGGGGAAAAAAAAGGCACTACTTAAATGGTTGGGCTTCTTTATTTTCTAGGGAATACATACCACAAGCATCAATTGCAAGGACTGGGTCAGAAGGATGACTTGCTTTTCCAATGCCAGCTGCATTTTCTGCATAAACTCTAAATTCATAGATAAGACCAGCGCTGATGGTGGTGACTTTGAAGTGAGTTGTGCGAATGAGGGTCTTGTTAGCCTTCTGCCATAATATGCTGTTCCTGTCTTTCATTTCCAGGTGGTATCCAGTGACTGCACTGCCACCATTAGTGACTGGTTCATGCCATCCAACAGTAATACTCTCTCGGGTGACATTCATGACCCATGGTGTGGAAGGAGGGCCAGGGGTAGCTGATGATATCAAAAGAAGTGATCATTAACAAAACCATGTTTTCAACATCAGAGCATTAAAACATCAACCTATAGTGTGAGAAGCATACTACTTACTGTAAGGAAGCTTGACAACCACACATTGTGAGTCTATGTGATCACTGATGCCAAAGCGGTTCTCGGCTTTGATGCGGAATTGGTATTCTTCTCCTGTTGTGAGCTTCATAACTTTGATAACAGTTCTAGCAACAGTTGCAGACACTTCAGACCAAGCAGCAGTACTTGTTTCTCTTTTCAGTACAATATAGTTGGTAACTTGACTTCCACCATCATAGGCTGGCGGCTGCCATCTGAGTGTTACGCTCTCTTCAGTGATATCACTAAGGACAACAGGACCAACAGGAGGACCTGGTCTATCCAGCACAACAATATTAACAAATGATTTTGTGGTGCCACTTGAGTTGGCAGCAGTGATGTCATATCTGCCAGCATCAGCAGCCACACTTTCTTTAAGGTTAATGATGAGACTTTCTGCAGTGGTTTCTGTGTGAAATCTCATGGTAGGTTTCAGTGGAACACCATCTCTAGACAAGGTCACCTTTGGCACTGGTTTTCCAGAAACTGGAATTTCAACTTTTAGGTTTGATCCCGCCCGAATATATACAGTGTTATGAGGGAAGCCCTTCATGTCAATCTCGGGAGATTCTGAAAAAGAAAACATTATAAAACCATTAAATTTATTTTAAAATATGAATCCAATTTAATGTATATCAACTCTTGTCATATGTCAGGAAGCATACCTAATTGTTCTTTAACTGTAACAGGGAGCAGTAGTTCCTTAGGATCACTTAAACCAGCTTGGTTTTCTGCAGACACCCTGAAGAAATAGTCAACATTCTCCTTAAGACCATGGACAACATGATGAGTTGTCTTTACAACTGCACACTTAACCCATTTTTGCTGTCCTTTCTCAAGAGCTTCAATGAGGTAGCTCACAATTCTGCTTCCACCATCATGCTCTGGTTTTAGCCATGAAAGAGAAACACTGTCCTTTGTGACATTTGTTACTCCAAGTTTTTCTGGTGGACTGGGTTTTTCTGAGAAAAAAAAAATGCAACAGCTTAAACAATACAGCAATTATTTACTTTTTATATTAGCAATTACATAAGAATGTAATCTGGATTGAGAAAATGTGTTTTTAAATGAATTTGTGTACTGGAAACATGTTAAGTTAAAAGCAAGCAAAATTTAAATTAATAATTAAATTATTACTTAAATTAAGTTACCAACCACAAAATCATCTTTTTTACTGTAAACAGATTTAACACTTCTTATATTATTTTGAAGTAAACATTTTAAAACACATTGTTTTAAATATTAACAAATATTTTTCTTAGGAAAACACACCTGTTATTTTTGTTCCCTCCTTTGTCTCAGAAGGCACTCCAACACCATACTCATTTTCTCCAGAAACCCGGAAGTAGTAAATGGCACCTTCTTGCAAGCCAGTCACTTTGTAGGACAGGCGATGACAATTGTTTGTCACAGTGACCCATGCTTTTTTGCTAGCTTCTCGTTTTTCAATAACATAGTTCTTTACAGGTGCTCCACCATCATTTTCAGGAACATCCCAAGATAACACCGCAGATTCTTTAGTTACATCTTTTGCTGCAATATTAGATGGTGGGCCAGGAGTATCAAGAACTTTGACAATTAAAGTCAAGGTAGCAGTGTTCAGGATGTTTTGCAATGTTAATGTGTATTTTCCAGAATCATTTCTTGTTGCTTTTTCGATAGTAAGAGATGTGCAGTTATTGGAAGTATCAATGCTTGCTCGTGTACGGAGATCAGTGTCTGGTTTGTTCCATGTTACATTTGGGACTGGTTTGCCTCTGAAAGGAACAGTCATTGTGAATGATCCACCAGCCTTTACAATTAAAGTCTTCCGCATTTCACTGTCAATATCGAAGGCAGGTTCTTCTTCTCTTTCTTTTGCCACCTGAGGTTCTGAGACATCACTTGGTTCACTGACACCAATTTTGTTAATGGATTTCACTCTAAAGACGTACTCAGAGCCTGATACTAATCCAGTTATGGTGTATTCTGTGCCTCTTAAATTCTGAATAGCAGTTGTCCAGTCAGTTTCTTCAGTTTTCTTGTATTCAACTGTGTATCCTGTTACTGGAGCACCTCCATCAAACAGTGGCTTTGTCCATGCAATTGTGATACTTGACCTTGTTGAATCCATAATCTTAGGTTTAGATGGGGGAGATGGCAAGAAGACTGGATCTTCTGCCCGAATCAATGGTGTGGTTTCACTTGGAAGACTGAGACCAGCAGCATTTTCTGCATAAACCCGGAATTCATATTCACATCCTTCACGGAGACCAGAGGATTTCACTCTTAAATCATAAACTGGCTTTTTGTTTACACGAATCCATCTTAGGCTAGTTTTCTCACGCCTTTCAATTACATAGCCAGAGATCTCACTGCCTCCATCAGACTCGGGTCTTGCCCAGCACAACGTTATCGAATCTTTGCTCACATTGGTGATCTCTAAAGATGTGGGTGGAGTTGTAACTGTAAATGGGTCTAGGGCTTTGACAGCAACACTTTCTAGAGGCTCACCAACGCCATATTTATTAACTCCCATCACTCTGAATATATACTCATTACCCTTCAGTAGTTTTGTCACTTTGCAGGATGTTGTTCTGAGCTCTCCTTCACAAAGAGTCCATGCAATTCTGCTGGTCTCACGTTTTTCGACAACATAATAATCAATATCTGCACCGCCATTTTCTTGAGGGGGTCCCCATGATAAATGGCACTTTTCAGCAGTAAGGCCATTTATTTCTAATGGGCCTGCAGGTGGGCCAGGTCTATCAAGTACTTTGCAATTAATTGCCAATGATTTTGTTCCTGCAACATTTTGTAGTGTTAGTACATACTGTCCTGAATCACCTCGGATGCAGTCCTTAATGGTTATTGCAGTAGTGTAATCTGTTGAGGCTATTTCAACTCTAGCTTTTCCTTCAAGCTCCTTGCCATCTTTTGTCCATGAAATCACTGGTATTGGGCGTCCTGCAGTATCAGCATTGACTTTAAACACTTCTCCAGCTTTCACAACTACAACATCCCTGAATCTGGCATCCATCATAATTCTTGGAGCCTCTACATCATCTTTAACAGTCACTGGTCCAGTTGGTTCAGATGGCTGACTGAAGAGTCCGGCAGCGTTCTTTGCAATCACACGGAATTCATATCGCTGGTCTTCTGTAAGTCCACCCACGTCAAAGTATGTTTCTTGCACATTAGTAAAATTACACTTTAGCCAACGACCATCTGGTAGCTCTCTGCGTTCAATAATGTATCCTGTTACTTTAGCTCCACCATCATATTCTGGTTTAGTCCATTTAAGTGAGACACAAGTTCTTGTAATATTAGTAACTTCTGGTTGACCAGGAGGATCACATGGATCTCTTGCAGCAACGGGTTCACAGGACTTACTGCATTTGCCTATTCCGGCAATGTTTTCAGCATACACACGATATTCATACATCAGTCCTTCATCAAGACCTGTAACTTTCATTTGTGTATCAGATATAAGACTCTTGTTGACTTTTGTCCAAAGAATGCTGCTTCTTTCTTTACGCTCCAAGTGATATCCTAATACTCTGCTACCTCCATCATTAACTGGTACCTGCCAAGTTACAATCATGAAAGCTTTAGTTGCATGTGCCACATGGGGAGTTCCAGGTGGTCCTGGAGGCTTAAATGGATACTCTGCCACAACAGAAGGAGAATTAGTGTAAGTGCTTCTCCCATAGCGGTTTTCTGCACAAACACGGAACTGATATTCACAGCCAGTGGTGAGTCGAGACACTTTAACTGATGTTCTTGCAACTGCTGCAGATACTACATCCCATGATGTTGTGGTAGTTTCTCGCTTCTCCACAACGTAATTGCTAATATGGCACCCACCATCATATGCTGGAGGTTTCCAAGAAAGAGTGACACTATCAGCACTAACTTCATCAATATGCACATCAGTTGGTGGTCCTGGTCTGTCAAGGACAACTACAGTTAAAGAAGCTGTTGTTGATCCAGCAGTATTTGAAAGATGTAATTCATAATGACCCAAATCTTCACTTGAAGCTTCCTTGATGGACAGTGAAGTTAAAGTCTTTGATGTCTGAACATTTACCCTGGTTGTCTCTTTTAAAGGATTGCCATCCTTCTTCCAGCTAACGGTTGGAACAGGTCGCCCTCTGAATGGCACATCAATCTTAAGATCATCTCCAGCTTTCACACTGAATGTGTTGAAAAGGAGCTCAGCAGATGGCTGGATTTCAATATCTTTTGCAATGACTGGTACACCAAGTTCCCTTGGGTCACTTTTTCCTTTTTCATTGACAGCAATCACTCTGAAACTGTACTCTTCCCCCATACTTAAGCCTGTTATTGTTGCTTCTAATGTTTTCACCTGTGTACATGCACTCCATTTTATACTTCCTTTAGTTTGCATTTCTACTATATAACCAGTAATTTTACTGCCACCGTCGCTCTCTGGCTTTTCCCATTTAATTGAAGCAGAGTTGCGCGTCACATCAACAAGAACAACCTTTGCAGGTGGAGAAGGTGGTTCAGAAACCTTAATTGTGTCAGGTGTTTCTGCTGGTAAGCCAACCCCATATTCATTTACAGCTAGAACACGAAAGTAATAACTACATCCTTCTTGTAGTTGAGTAATTTTGAAGGAATTCTTAGTGCAGTTGTTTGTAATTGTGGCATATGCCTTTCTTGTGGATTCTCGCTTTTCAACTACATAGTTGGTAATTTTAGCTCCACCATCAATAAGTGGCGGTTCCCAGGCTAATGTTACAAAATCTTTCTTCACTTCTCTAATTGTCAGGTTTATAGGTGCACTAGGCGTATCAAGCACTCTGACATTAACAAAAGCTGTTTTTTTGCCACTGTTGTTCTCTAAAGTAAGATTGTATCTACCACTGTCAAATCTATTCACATTGTCTATGACCAGCATTGTATAGGAACTGGTGACTTCAATCTGAGCTCGCTCACTAATTGCTCCTTCTGCTTTCTCCCATTTAACTTCAGGTTCTGGTCTTCCTTTGATGGTGACAAAGAGGCGTAATGTACCACTAGCACGTACAGTAACTACTTTTCTGAGATCTGCATCAAGTTCAATTTCAGGAGGTTCAATCTTCTCTGCTGCTATGACTGCACCAGGTATAGTAGCTGGTTCTCCTACTCCTTCTGAGTTGATGGCACAGATGCGGAAGTTATACTCCTGGTTCTCTTTAAGTTTTGTTACGGTGAACTGTTTTGCTTGTAGGCCTGTTGGTGGGGTGCAGGTAGTCCATTCATCAGAGGCAGCTTCTTTTACTTCTACTACATATCCCTTAACTGCAGCACCGCCATCATAAATGGGCTTACTCCAGGCAAGGGAAACTGATGACCTGGAAGTGTCTGTAACCTTTGGATTGCTTGGTGGACCTGGTGGATATAATATATCACAAGCACGATAGAAAATGGATGGCTCACTGGGTTCCCCTACTCCTGCAGCATTTTCAGCAGAAACCCTAAATTCGTAGAAATGCCCATCGGTAAGACCTGTTACTCTGAATCGCAAGTCCGTCAGCCTTTTCTTATTGCATTTGGTCCACCGGATACCATCTTTGTCTCGTTTTTCAAGTATGTAACCTTCAATTTCAGCTCCTCCATTGTCTTCTGGGCGACCCCATGTTACCACCATAGAATCTTTTGTGATTGCTGAAACTTCAGGTGTTGAAGGAGGACCAGGAGGTTTGTATGGATTACGAGCCACAACTGGTTCAGATTCCAAGGGTTCTCCAATTCCATATTTGTTCACTGCCATTACACGGAAAATGTACTCATTGCCAGCAAGGAGTCTGGTTACTTTGTGGTTAAGAGCCTGCACATCTGTTGCTACTTGTGTCCATGAAAGCCTGCTTGTCTCTCTCTTCTCGATGATATAATGTGAGATACTAGAACCACCGTCATGTGAAGGTGGAGCCCATGCCAAGTAGCATTTTTCTGCAGTGACACCTGTAACCTTCAAAGGTCCTTCTGGAGGTCCTGGCCTGTCAAGCACTTTTACAGTGATTGGTATAGATTTTGTGCCACCAACATTTTTGAGGTTAAGAGTATAGTGACCTCCATCTACTCTTATACAGTCTTTGACAGTAAGAGTTGTTTTCTGAATGGTAGATTTAATTTCCATTCTTGCAGTTGCTTCTTCGAGGTCTTTACCATCTTTTGACCATGTAATGTCAGGAATAGGTTTACCATGGATATCAGCTTCAAGAACAAAGGTTTCTCCAGCATGAACAACAATGACATCTTTGTATTTAGGATCCAGTGAAGCCCCTGGTGCTTCAATTTCATCTCTGGCAGTAATGGGCCCTGTACTTTCAGAAGGCTCACTCAAACAACCTGCTGCATTTCTTGCAATTACTCTAAATTCATATCGTTGGTCTTCAACAAGACCACTTACTGTAAATTCTGTTTCCAACACATTTGTAAAGCTGGCTTTCATCCAGCGACCATCTGGTAGTTCTTTCTTTTCTACAATATATCCAGTTATTTTGCTTCCACCGTCATATTCTGGTTTTTTCCACTTCAGTGTGATATTATGTCTTGTAACAACAATGGCCTCTGGGCGGCCAGGTGGGTCACAAGGATCTCGGGCAGCATACAATTCTGATACTTTGCTGACTTTGCCAATGCCAACAATGTTTTCAGCAGAAACTCTGAACTCGTATTCAAGACCTTCTTCGAGTCCATCTGTTTTATATTTGGTGTCTGCAATGAGTGACTTGTTCTGTTTTGTCCAAAGAATGCTGTTCTTATCTTTACGTTCAAGATGGTAACCAAGAACCTTGCTTCCTCCATCATTAACTGGTTCATGCCATTGTACGATCATATGGTCCTTGGAAGCAGCTGTTACAAATGGGGTTCCAGGTGGCCCGGGCAACTTGTAGGGGTATTGCACAACAACTGGTTTAGAATCCAAAGGAGAGCTCTTCCCGTATCTATTTTCAGCGGAAATCCTGAACTGGTATTCAGAACCTGTTTTAAGCTTTGTTGCTTTGATAGTTGTTCTTGCAACAGTTGCTGACACAATGCTCCACGTGGTAGTGGTTGTGTCACGCTTTTCTACTATATAGTTGCTTATTTGACAGCCACCAGTATAATCAGGTGGATCCCATGATAAAACAACAAAGTCTGCACTAACTTCATCAAAGCGGACAGGTCCTCGTGGTGGGCCAGGCTTTTCCAGCACAATTATGCTCAGGTGCTCTGTTGCTGTACCTGCTGTGTTTGTTGCTGTTACTGTGTATTTACCAAAGTCTTCCTTGTTGCTTTCTTTAATATGTAAGATAGTTGATGTTGATGCATCCTGAATATGTAATCTGGTTGTCTGTTTCAGTGGCTGCTCATCTTTTGTCCAAGTAATAGTAGGTTTGGGTCTACCTATAAATGGTACTTCTACCTTCAGATCTTCTCCAGCTTGTACACTGTATGTATTAAACATCAGTTTGAAACTTGGCTCAATTGTCAAGTCTTTAGCTATCACAGGAATTCCAAGTGCTCTGGGATCACTTTTGCCTTTTTCATTGTAGGCAATCACATGAAATTGATACTCCTGTCCTGGACTCAAACCAGACACAACTGCATTGCATGTTTTGGTCTCACTAACAACACTCCATTTTTCTGTTCCTTTAGGCTGCATTTCAACAATGTATCCTAAAATTCTGCTACCTCCATCATGTTCAGGTTTTTCCCATGTAAGTGATGCACTTCTCTGAGTCACATCAGTAAGTGTTACTTTCCCAGGAGGCAGAGGTGGCTCTGAGGCTTTGACAGCGTCCCTGGTTTCAGCTGGAACACCAATTCCAAATTCATTTTCAGCCATGACTCTGAAGTAATAAATCGCTCCTTCTGTAAGATTTTCAACTTTAAAAGTTGTCTTGCTACACTTAGCACTTACATTTGCAAATGCCTTCCTGGTTGACTCACGCTTGTCTATTACATAGTTCTTTACCTTTGCACCACCATCGATAATGGGTGGTTCCCAAGCTAATACAGCAGAATCCTTCTTTATATCCTTTACCACTAAGTTTTGTGGTGGTCCTGGTGTGTCCAAGACTTTTACTGTAACAAATGCAGATTTAGAACCACTGCTGTTCTCCAACTTAAGAATGTACTTTCCAGCATCGTTTCTATCACAGTTATCAATTGAAAGTTGTGTGTAGTTTATGCCTTTATCAATCTGAACTTTTTCTGTGAATTCACCTTCTTCTCGAGACCATGTGATGTCAGGTGTTGGTCGTCCCCTGAATGGTATGTGAATTCTAGCAGACCCACCAGCTCTAACCACTATCCCTTTCCTTAGCTCCGAATCAATATCAAGTTCTGGAGCTTCAAGTTTATCTTCTGGTTTAATAGTACCAGGAACTGATGCAGCCTCTCCTACACCAACCTTGTTGAGGGCACACACTCGTAGTTTATATTCTTGATGTTCAGTAAGCTTTGTGATTTCAAATCGAGTGGCACGTACACCTGTCTGTGGAGTAACAAGTGACCATTCATCTTCATCTGCTTTACAGATTTCTACAAGGTATCCTTGGATTTCACAACCACCATCATAAATAGGTTTACTCCAACCAAGTGTAACTGAACTTTTGGTGGTATCCACAACATGGGCATTTGTAGGGGGGCCAGGCTTGAACATGGGGTCACAAGCTTTAAAGTAAGGAGAAACTTGGCTTGGTTCACCCACTCCAGCAGCATTTTCAGCAGAAACTCTGAATTCATATTCATGATCCTCTGTTAATCCTGTAACTCTTAGTCGCAAATCTGTAATACGGCGTTTATTGCATTTTATCCATCTGATGCCTGCTCGGTCTCTCTTCTCTACAATGTAGCCTATGATTTCACTACCTCCATCTGTATCTGGCCGGCTCCAGCAGACAGTCATAGAATCCTTTGTGATGTTGGTAATTTCCAAGGCCTTTGGTGGTCCAGGAACCACAAATGGATTTTTCATCATTACTGGTACAGATTCTAATGGCTCACCAACCCCATATTTGTTAACTGCCATAATACGGAAAACATATTCATTTCCTTCCAAGAGTTTTGTTACTTTCAACATCGTAGGTAAAACCTCTGAAGCGACAACAGTCCATGCTAGGCGACTAGTTTCTCTTTTCTCTACAATGTAATGAGAAATATCACTGCCACCATCATGAAGAGGAGGAGCCCATGCCAGTGAACATTTTTCAGATGTAACTCCTGTCACTTGGACTGGGCCCTCTGGAGGTCCTGGCCTGTCCAGGACTTTTACGTTTACTGGTACTGTCTTTGTTCCTGCAACATTAGAGGCTTCTAAAATGTACTGCCCACCATCAACTCTAATAGCATCTTTAACAATTATTAATGCACTGAAATCTGTGTTCTTTATTTCATATCGGGCAGTTTCCTCAAGCTCTTTATCTCCTTTGTACCACTTAATGGTTGGTAGTGGTTTTCCGTGAACATCAGCCTCAAGCCTGAATGTTTCACCTGCATTTACAACAACTGTGTCTTTGTACTTTGGATCCATTGAAATTCGTGGCACTTCAACTTCATCTCTTGCTGTTATTGGTCCTGTACTGTCAGAAGGTTTGCTTATTGCACCTGCAGCATTCTTCGCGATTACTCTAAATTCATATCTTTGGTCTTCAGTAAGCCCTGTTACAGTGAACTGAGTTTCAATGATGTTTGTGAAGCTAGCTTTCATCCAGCGACCATCTGGCAAGTCACGTTTCTCTACAATATAGCCAGTGACTTTACTTCCACCATCGTATTCTGGTTTGGTCCACTGTAGAGTAATAGAGCTCCTTTTTATTATTATAGCTTCTGGGCGACCTGGAGGATCACATGGGTCGCGAGCTACATAGCACTCAGAAACTTTACTTGTTTTGCCTACACCAACAATGTTTTCTGCAGAAACTCGAAACTCATATTCAATTCCTTCTTCAAGGTTAACTGTCTTGAAACTTGTGTCCTGAATAATAGTCTTGTTCACTTTAGCCCATAAAATGCTGTTTTTCTCCTTTCTCTCAAGATGGTAGCCCAAGACTTTACTGCCACCATCATTTATTGGTTCATGCCACTGTACGACCATGGAGTCTTTTGTAACTGTTGTCACAAATGGTGTGCCAGGAGGTCCTGGTTCCTTGTAGGGGTACTGTGCTACAACTGGTGCAGATTCCAAAGCAAAGCTCTGCCCATACCTGTTCTCAGCAAATATTCTGAACTGGTATTCTGAACCAGTTTTCAGTTTAGTCACCTTCAGTATAGTTCTTGCAACAGTAGCTGAAACTGTTTCCCATACAGTGGTTGTTGTATCTCTCTTGTGGACAACATAGTTAGTGATTTGGCAGCCGCCTGTGTATGCTGGGGGATTCCATGACAGGGTAACACTTTCTGCACTTATTTCATCGAACTTCACGGGTCCTGTTGGAGGGTCAGGTTTGTCTAGAGTTATAATTTCTACAGAGACAGACTTCTGCCCAACAACATTAGCCACGGTGATTTCATAAGTGCCACTGTCCTCTTTGCTAGTTTCTTTAATATTCAATATAGTGAGATCAGTCGAATCGGTAACATTGACTCTTGTTGTCTGCCTTAATGGCTGGCCATCTTTTACCCAGGTAACAGTTGGTTTTGGTCGACCTGCAATTGGTACTTCTACTTTCAGATCTTGTCCCACTTGGATACTGTAACTGTGAAAAGGAGGTCTTACATCAGGTTCAATCACAAGGTCTTTGGCAACTATTGGAACTGCAAGTGCCCTAGGATCACTCTTACCCTTTTCATTTACAGCCATTACTCTAAAAAGATATTCTTCCCCTTGAGTTAGGTTAGTAATAATTGCTTCCAGTGCTTTTACACGAGCACACTCTGACCACTTCTCACTACCCTTTGCTTGCATTTCAACAATGTATTGTATGATTTTGCTGCCACCATCATGTTCAGGTTTTGCCCAGCTTAGCGAGACACTGTTTCTCGTGACATCATCCACTGTTATTTTCCCAGGAGGCTGTGGAACTTCAGCAACTTTAACTGGGTCACTGGTTTCTGCAGGGAGGCCAATTCCGTACTCATTCTCAGCAGAGATTCTAAAGAAGTAATAGCAGCCCTCCTGAAGTTGATCTACTTTCCATGAAGTCTTGTGGCAGTTTGTTACAACAGCTGCATATGCCTTTCTTGTTGCTTCACGCTTTTCAATAATGTAATTCTTTATTTTTGCTCCACCATCCAAAAGAGGAGGCTCCCATGAAAGTGAAACAGAGTCTTTAGTGATGTCTCTGATTTTTAAATTAACAGGTGCACTTGGGGTATCCAGTACTCGTACACTGACAAAGGCAGACTTTGTTCCACTGCTGTTTTCTAAAGTCAGAGTGTACTTTCCAGTATCAAATCTGTTAACATTGTCTAGAACAAGGGAAGTAAAGCTGCTAGTAGTATCAATAATAGCTGCCTCTCTGATCTCACCATCTATTTTACCCCATTTTACTTCAGGAGTTGGACGACCTCTGATGGGAACAAACAGTCTTAAGGAACCTCCTGCCCTCACATTCACAATCTTCCTTAATTCCATGTCAAGGTCAAGGTCTGGTGCCTCCAACTTTTCTTCCACAATAACAGAACCAGGAACATCTGCATGCTCTCCAACTCCTGCTTTATTGACTGCACATATGCGGAATTTGTATTCATGTTTTTCTGCTAATTTTTCTACTTCCATGTGAGTATTCTTAATTCCAGTTGGAGGGGTACAAATTGCCCATTCACCATCACTTACATCACATTTTTCCACGATGTATCCCTGAATTTCAGAGCCACCATCATAGATAGGTTTACCCCATGAAAGGAAAACTGAGGATCTTGTAACATCCACAACTTTAGGATTATTGGGTGGACCTGGCTTGTAAATAGGATCACATGCTTTGTAGTAAGTGGAAGGTGGGCTTGGTTCACTAAGACCAGCAGCATTTTCAGCTGAAACTCTGTATTCGTAATCATGATTTTCCATAAGCCCAGTCACTCTGTATCGCAGTTCACTTATCAGGCGTTTGTTACATCTTGTCCAGCGAATACCTTCCTTATCTCGTTTTTCAAGGACATAGCCTAGGATTTCACTACCGCCATCTGAGGCTGGTCTTTCCCATACAACTATCATAGAATCCTTGGTAACGGCTGTGACTTCTGGTGCCTTTGGTGGAAGTGGCACTACAAATGGGTTCTTTGCGAGTACTGGTTCAGACTCAAGAGGTTCACCAATGCCGTATTTATTTACTGCCATGATGCGGAAAACATATTCATTTCCTTCTAAAAGTTTTGTAACTTTGCAATTTAGGGTTTGCACATTTGAATCAACGACTGTCCACACCAAGCGACTGGTTTCCCTTTTTTCTACAACGTAGTGCGAAATATCACTACCACCATCTTGTAGTGGAGGTTTCCATGACAGCATGCATTTTTCAGCAGTGACGCCTGTAATCTCAGCAGGTCCTTCTGGTGGTCCAGGTCTATCAAGAATTTTGACATTAACAGGAACTTTCTTTTCACCTGCAACATTCTTTGCCAGTAGTACATACTGACCACTGTCAACTCTAATGGCTTCCTTCACACTAAGGCTTGTTGCAAAATCGGTACTTTTTATTTCCATACGAGCAGTGTTTGTCAGCTCATGATCGCCTTTTAACCACTGAATGGAAGGTATTGGTTTGCCATGAACATCAGCATCAAGCTTGAATGACTCACCAGCATGCACTACAATAGTGTCTTTGTATTTTGGATCCATACTTATATGAGGTGGTTCTACTTCATCTCTTGCTGTTATTGCCCCTGAGCTCTCAGATGGTTCACTGAAAACACCTGCAGCATTTCGCGCTATAACACGGAACTCATATCTCTGGTTTTCAACTAGACCAGTTACTTCAAATTGGGTATCAATGACATTTGTAAAGCTTGCTTTCATCCAACGACCATCAGGTAGCTCTTTCTTTTCAACAACATAGCCTGTGATCTTACTTCCACCATCATATACAGGTTTCTTCCACTGAAGTGTTACTGAGCTTCTTGTGACTATTAGAGGCTCTGGACGACCTGGAGGGTCACATGGGTCATGTGCAGTATAGCATTCAGATGCTTTACTTGCCTTTCCAATGCCCACTATGTTTTCTGCATAAACTCTGAATTCATACTCAAGACCTTCCTCAAGGCCAGTCGTCTTAAATTTGGTATCTGGAATAGGTGTTTTATTCAGTTTAGCCCACAGAATGCTGTTTCTTTCTTTGCGCTCCAAGTGATACCCAATGATCTTGCTTCCACCATCGTTGACTGGTTCATTCCATTGTACCACCATGCTGTCTTTTGAGACATTTGTTACAAAAGGTGTTCCAGGTGGACCGGGAACTTTAAATGGGTATTGAGCTATGATTGGCTCTGAAGTGAGATAGGTACTCTTCCCATATCTGTTCTCAGCTGCGATTCTGAACTGATATTCACAGCCAGTCTTTAATCGACATGCTTTTATAGTTGTTCTTGCAACAGTAGCTGACACAATCTGCCAAGTGGTGGTGGAAGTGTCTCTTTTTTCTACAATGTAATTATTGATAGAGCTACCACCATCATACTTGGGTGGTTCCCATGAAATGGTAATACTATCTGCTGTTACTTCATCTACTTTTACTGGTCCAGTTGGAGGTCCTGGTTTGTCAAGGACAACAATATTTAAGGTCTCGGTTGCTTCACCTGCAGAGTTTGTAAGTTTAACTAAATATGTCCCCACATCTTCTCTGCATGCTTCTTTTATTGTTAACACTGTGTTGTTTTCTGAACTTTCTGCATTTACTCTTGTAGTCTGCTTCAATGCCACATTATCTTTATGCCAAAACACTGCTGGTTTGGGTCGACCAGCAAAAGGAACATCGACCTTTAAGTCATCTCCTGCTAGAACACTGAAAGTAGTAAACAGTAGTTTGAAAGCTGGTGGAATCACAAGATCTTTTGCAACAACTGGTACACCCAGCTGGCGCGGATCACTGATACCTTTCTCATTCTGAGCTGAAACACGGAAGGTGTATTCTTCACCTTGGATCAATCCTGTGATAGTGGCTTCAGTAGCTTTCACTGTAGCACAAGTTGACCACTTTTCACTGCCTTTGCTTTGCATTTCTACAATGTAGCCCAGAATTCTGCTACCACCATCATGTTCAGGTTTTTCCCAAGATAAGGATACACTATTTCTTGTCACATCCAACAAAGTTATTTTTCCTGGTGGGAGTGGTCTTTCTGATACTTTTATGGATTCTGAAGTTTCAACTGGAAGGCCTATTCCATACTCATTTTCAGCTAGGACTCTGAAGTAGTAGTTACAGCCTTCTTGCAGTGAATCAACTTTCCAGCTGGTCTTGTGGCAATTGGCATTAACAGTTGAATAAGCTTTTCTTGTGGATTCACGCTTTTCAATAATGTAATTTTTTATTTTAGAGCCACCATCTATGAGAGGAGGCTCCCATGTGAGTGTAACTGATGATTTTGTAACTTCTTTTATCTTCAAATCCTGAGGTGCTCCTGGGGTATCAAGAACTCTGACATTCACAAATGCTGACTTACTACCTGAGCTGTTTTCAATTGTCAGTATGTATTTGCCACTATCAAATCTATTTACATTTTCAACAATAAGTAGAGTATAAGAGCTTGTTGATTCAATGGTTGCTCTATCCAAGGATTCCCCATGTTCTCTTGCCCACTTTACTTCAGGTGCTGGTCTTCCTTTAATTGGGACAAAGAGTCTTAGAGTACAGCAGGCTCTAAGAGTGACAACTTTACGTAGTTCTGCATCAAGTTCAATCTCTGGAGGTAGCATTCTTTCTTCAGCTTTTGGAGTCCCAGGAACAAGAGCAGGTTCTCCAAGACCTTCAGAGTTCATAGCATATATCCGTATTTTATACTCCTGGTTTTCTTTCAGGTCAGTGATGGTAAAAGAAGTGGCCTTTAGACCTACTGGTGGAGTTACAATCTTCCACTCATCTTCTTCAGGTAGTGCAATCTCAACCATGTAACCTGTGATCTCTGAACCGCCATCATATATTGGTTTGTTCCATGCTATTGTAATTGAGGACTTGCTGCTATCCAAAACACGAGGATTACCTGGGGGACCAGGCTTAAATACTGTATCACAAGCTTTATAGAATGGACTGGTTGGGCTTGGCTCACTGACTCCAGCAGCGTTTTCAGCCATGACTCTGTATTCATATTCATGACCTTCTGTCAGTCCAGACACTTTATAGCGTAAATCAGTAACAACTCGTTTGTTACATTTCACCCACCGTAGACCAGCTCTGTCTCGACGTTCCACGATATAGTTAGTTATTGGGCTCCCACCATCAGAATCGGGATGGCCCCAACAGACAACCATAGAATCTTTTGTAATTGCTGTAACTTCAGGTGTTTTAGGTGGATCAGGTGGCACATATGGATTTACTGCAAGAATGGGCTCTGATTCCAGCGGCTCACCAACTCCATATTTGTTAACAGCCATAACACGGAACACGTACTCATTGCCCTTTAACAGCTTAGTAACCTTCAGCTTAGTTAATGGAACTTCTGTGGCTACTGCTGTCCATGCCAATCTACTGGTTTCACGCTTTTCAACCACATAATGGTCAATCTTTGCTCCTCCATCATCCAGTGGAGGTAGCCATGACAGCACACATTTTTCTGCAGTGACTTCAGATACAGTCAAAGGCCCTTCTGGGGGACCAGGTCTATCAAGAACTTTAACATTGAAGATATGCTTGGCAAAGCCACCAGGATTTGTTGCAGTAAGTGTATAGGCACCGCCATCTCTTCTTGAAGAATCTTTATTGATAAGAACAGTAGAGAAATCTGCTATTTTTATTTCTAATTTTGCTGTGTCTTCAAGTTCTTTTTCTCCTTTTGTCCATGTCATGGTTGGTAGAGGGCGACCTGACACATCAGCCTCAAGTCTGAAAACTTCACCTGCTTTCAGCACTAAAGTGTCTTTGTATTTAGCATCCACCTTTATCTTTGGTGCTTCAATGTCATCTCTACAAGTTATTGCATCTGATGGCTCAGAGGGTTGACTAACAGCCCCACCAGCATTCCTAGCAATCACACGGAATTCATAGGCAGCATCTTCTGTCAGGCCACTTACAGTGAATTCAGTCTCTAGTATATTGCTGAAATTGGCCTTCAGCCAACGGCCATTAGGAAGGTCTCTTTTTTCAACGGTGTAGCCAGTTATCTTAAAACCTCCATTATATTCTGGTTTAGTCCACTTCAATGTAACTGCATGTCTTGTAATGTTCAGAGGTATTGGCTTACCCGGTGGATCTATTGGGTCTAGGGCAAACACAGGCTCAGATGGCTTGCTTGGCTTACTCTTTCCAGCCAGATTTTCTGCTATAACACGGAATTCATATGCAATGCCATCAGTAAGTCCAGTTGATTTAAAGATATTGCCTGATACTAGCATTTTACTTACAGTCTGCCAAAGAATGCTATTTCGTTCTTTTCTTTCAATGTGATATCCCAGAATTGGGCTTCCACCATCAGTAACTGGTTCATTCCAGCTAATGGTCATGGTTTCTTTGGTGACTGCAATAACCTGAGGAGTTCCAGGAGGCCCAGGTACCTTAAATGGGTAGTTGGCAACTACAGACTCTGAATTAATGGCTGGACCAATTCCATATCTGTTTTGAGCTTTAACACGGAACTGATACTCAACTCCAGTAGTAAGACGAGTAGCTTTAAATGTAGTACGTATCACTGTGGTTGCCAATTCAGTCCATGTGGTACTGTCAGTTTGACGCATTTCTACAACATAGTTACTTATTGGTACACCACCATCATTCAAAGGAGGTTCCCATGAGAATGTTAGAAAGTCAGATGAAATTTCATCAAATTTGATCGGTCCAGTAGGAGGTCCAGGTATGTCGTGAACCTGAACTGTGATTACTTCACTAACCTCTCCAACAATATTTTTAGCTGACAGTGGATATTGCCCACTATCACTTCGTTTACATTCATTGATGGTTAGTATGGTTGCAGTTGCAGTATTTTCATAATTTACCCTTTGTGTTTGCTTAAGTATCTGGTCTTCTTTCTTCCAAGTCACAGTAGGCCTTGGACGACCAAGCACAGGGATTTCAATCTTGATATTGTCACCAGCTTTGGCAATGACTGTTTTCTGGTAGATGCCACGGAGGTCAAACTCTGGTAGCATTGTTTGCTCCTTGATAATAACTGGCCTGCTTTCTCTTGGGGCACTTCTTCCAGCACTGTTAACTGCCATAACCTGGAAAGTATACTCTTCATTTTCAGTAAGATTTTTTACTACACAGTCCAATGTTTTTACAGTGGTAACGTGTGCCCACTGGTTGGTTCCTTTTCTCTGTGCTTCAATTACATACCCAGTGATTTTGCTGCCACCATCATGTTCTGGTTTTGGCCAAGCCAGGCTAACTGAATTCCGTGTTACATCCATAATATTAAGGCTCTCAGGTGGGGATGGTGCCTCAGAAGCTCTTACTGGTTCTGCAGTTTCAGCTGGTTCACCAATACCATATTCATTTTCAGCCAGCACTCTGAAATAGTATTCACACCCCTCAGACAAGTTAGGAACCCTGAAGGAGCACTTCTGGCAGTTGGTTGTGACTGTTGAATATGCTTTCCGAGTCGATTCACGTTTCTCAACAATATAGTTTGTTATACGTGAACCACCATCTATCAGTGGCATGTCCCATTGGAGGGTGATGCTGTCTTTGGTTATTTCTCTAGGCTTAAGGTTTATTGGTGGACCTGGTGTATCCAAGACTTTTACATTTACAAAGCCAGTCTTCTTACCAGCAGCATTTTCAAGAGTCATTACATATTTTCCTGCATCATATCTGGTGCACTCTGTGACAATCAAGAGTGTAAACGAGTCTGTATTTTCAATATTGGCACGTCCTTTGAGTGAGACATCATCTTTTGTCCATGTAACTTCTGGAGTTGGACGTCCTTTAATTGGCACAAAAATCCTAATAGTTAATCCAGCTCTAACAACAAGCGTTCTTCTTAGCTCAGCATCTAATTCAAAGTCAGGAATCTCTTCCCGGTCTTTGATTTCCACACTTGGAATTATTGCTGGTTCACCAACACCTATAGCATTCATGGCAGAGATTCTGAAATTGTATTTGGCTCCTGTCTGCAGATGAGCAACAACAAACTGTGTGATTCTTAAAGCAGTTCCTGTTGTGTCTTTTACCCATTCTTCTTCTCCTTCCTTTTGATGCTCTACTATATAGCCCGTGATGTCAAGACCACCATCATAGTGAGGCTTGTTCCAGGCTAAAGATGCACTTGTCTTTGTAGTATCAGTCACTCTCGGGTTTGCCGGTGGACCTGGTGGGTCTGAAAAGTGAGGAAAAGATAAAGCATTACATTAAAGAGGAAGTCACTCTTAACACTGTCTGAATGTGCTTCCTACCCATGCCACCCACCCCCAACAAAGAAAAGGTATGATACTAACATGCAACATCCTTGCATATGACTGAGTTTGAAACATCACTTGGTGGTCCGACTCCTGCTCTATTTTCTGCACTGACACGGAATTCATATTCATTTCCTTCCAGGAGACCAGTTACTTTGCATCTAAGATCTGAAACTGGTTTCTTTGTTGCTCTGACCCATCTTAAACCTTTCTTTTCTCTTCTTTCCACGTGGTAACCTGTGATTTCACTTCCACCATCATCTACTGGCCTTTTCCAGGTAACCGTGACAGTATTTTTAGTCACATTTGTTATTTCTGGTTTTCCAGGAGGGCCTGGGGGACCTGATAATGAAGAAAAAAAGTACATTTAAACCAAAAATCAAGTCTTCAGGGATTAATAAAAACACACTGGAACTTCTTAATTTGTTTTACGTACCAAATCTATCCACCATTTTAACTGGTTCTGATTGTACTGGTTCACCCTTGCCATATTGATTTACTGCTGAGACACGGAAAACATATTCATTTCCTTGAATGAGCTTGCTAACAACATGCCTACAGCTTTCAATGTTTTCAGCAACCAATGTCCAGAGCAGTCGGCTAGTTTCTCTCTTTTCAAGAACATATGATTTGACTGGTGATCCACCATCTTCTGCGGGAGGTGACCATGTAAGAGTCGCTTTTTCTGCTGAAACATTGCTGATCTCTATAGGCCCTGGGGGTCCTGGAACATCTAAAACTTTCACATGTACACTCTCCTGCTTAGTGCCAAAAGGATTGGTTGCAGTGATTGTGTATTCTCCAGAATCTTTTCTGGCTGCGTATTTGACACTTAGAGTAGAAGTTGTTGGTGTGGTTTCAATGCGTACAAGTTCTGAAGGTCTAAAATCTTTTCCAGCTTTTGACCATGCTGAAGTTGGAGGTGGTTTGCCACGGATACTGATAGCAGACACTGTAATGGTGTCTCCTGCTTTTACTGTTAAACCTTCCTTCAAAGTAGGATCAATAACAATGCTTGGTTTCTCTGTCAAAACAAACAAACAAACAAACAAACACACACTCCTGTTATAACAAGAACATAGGAAAAAAAGAGAATTTGGTATTATTCAAATAGAACTCTGTATTTTTAATGCCATATACATACCATACTCATCTTTGCATATTATGGTGTCTGTGGGTTCAGATGGAGGACTGATAGCGCCAGCAGTGTTCTTTGCTCTAATTCTGAACTCATATTTGGACCCTTCTGTGAGGTCAGTTACAGTAAATGCACAGTCTGGAACATTCACGTGATTAGCTTTTGTCCACGTCTTTGAGGGTAAATCACGCTTTTCCACAATATAGCCAGTTAACTTATGTCCACCATCATATTTTGGTTCTGTCCAAATGAGTGTTACTGAGTTCCTAGTTACATTGATAACTTCAGGTTTCCCAGGAGGGTCTAGAAGAAACAATAATACATAGTGGTCAAACAAAAGTTATTTAAAATTTCGGATTTTCCCTTTTTATTCTCCTGATGACTTACCAATAGGATCAAGGGCCACAACTGGTTCAGATGGCAAACTTGGTTTACCTACTCCAGCCATATTGATTGCCATTACTCTGAATTCATATTCCAGACCTTCAGTTAATCCTGTGACTCTGAAATCTTTCATTCTTATTGGCGTTTTATTTGCTCTCTTCCACAGAAGACTATTTCTTTCTTTGACTTCAATATGATAACCTAGAATATAAATGGTGAGATGAAAATATGAGGGGTTTTCTAGAAATCTTCATTTCTTGTACCATTGTGAAACATCATACAGCCTGTATGGCATAGCACATAGGCATCATGCAAAAGTGACATTGAAAACCAAATTAAGAAATGGATGTGGACATACGTTACAGATGTATGTAACTGCAACAACAAGATGTTTGTAAATGCAAATTGCTAACTTTATAGACCCAAGTAATGTAACATAAAGGGGATTTTGCTTTTCGTTCTTTAGATATTTTGGCTGTGTTAAAAAAATATTTTCTCAGTTAGTGTTTTCCCAACTTTGAAGTTATTTAAAAAAAAAAATCATCATAGAGAAAGAGCAGGAAGTAAAACAGTGAATTCAATCAGTCAATCAATCCATCAAGCAATAAATCCATCAAGCAATAAATCCATCAATCACTCACTCAGTTTAAAGCATAAACACCTGATAGATTTATCTTACCCTTTGACAGAAAGAAAGAACTATTAAGAACTGAAATACTAAGGAGGTTTTTGGGGATATACCTGTGATTGGTGAGCCTCCAGTTCTTCTGGGATCTGTCCAAGTTAAACCTACAGATTCATGCCGAACATCAACAATGTTGGGAGGTGGAGGGGCATCTGGCACATCTAAACAACATAAAAAATTGCAGCAACATTAAAAATAGATATCACCCCTAAAACGTTTTTTTTTCTTTTCAGTTTTGAAAATTATCATGGATGCTTACCAAATGGATGTTTTGCAATGACAGGGTCAGACTTAAGACCTTCACCTACTCCATATTTATTTTCAGCCCTTATCCTGAATGTATACTCATTTCCTTCATGAAGTCTTGTAACTCTAAACATGGTTTTCTGGACAGCAGAGGCACAAGTCACCCACTTATTGTTTACATTATCTCTCTTCTCTAAGACATAGTTAGTGATTTCTGAACCACCATCATCTTTTGGAGGGCCCCACTTTAAGGTTATTGCATCAGCTGTGACTTCTTCAAATTTCACCGGCCCTGTTGGTATGCCAGGTTTGCCAACAACTTTCACAGAAATAGTGCCTTCCTTGCTGCCAACAACATTCTTCAGAGTTATGGTGTATTTTCCAGCATCAGCTTTCTGGCAGTCATGTACTACAAGTGTGGTGTTAACTGCTGTAGATTCAAAGGCAACTCTTCCACTCTCAGTAAGTGCCTGGTCTTCATCTTTCTTCCATGTTACAGTTGGGACAGGCTTGCCTTTAATTGGGATTTTAAGACGGAAATTGCTACCCTCTTTAGCTGTATAGCACAAATCAGGTAGATCTCTTAAATCAAGATCAGGTGCCACTGTAAAAATAAAAGAAATTGTTTATTCAACTATCAATATACTGTGATAAAATTAAGGTGGTGTTTAAAAGGCATCTGATTTGTATGTATGCATAGTAGTGGTAGTAAGAATAAAAGAAATGTAATTTGGGTAAGTGAAGCATTGAATTAATGATCTTAAGTTGCTTCTTACCAACATCATCTCGTGCCACAATTGTGAGCTCTCTTGGAGTTCCATATCCAGCGTCATTTTGGGCTCTCACTCTGAAAGTGTATTCTTGTCCTTCTTTTAGATCTCTCATTGAAAAATGGAGGTTCTTTGCCCGCATGACTTCTTGCCATTTATCTTCACCAATCAGGACCTCAACAGTATATGCAAAAATACGGCTTCCACCATCACTGATCGGTTTTTTCCACACTAAATTGCATGATGATTTTGTTACAGCTGAGGCTTTTAGATCCACAACTGGCCCAGGTGTTTCTAGAAAGAAGAAAAGCACAGTAAATGTCCATTCAAGCAAAGAATAAAAATTATTTGAATACCAAAATAGGTGAATTGGATTCCCTTTTCTTACCAGAAGCTTTAACAGCATCACGAGTTTCACAGGGGTCACCAATGCCGTATTCATTTTCAGCAAAAACCCTGAAGAAGTAAGATTTGCCTTCTTCTAAATTAGTTATCCTGTAGCTTGTCTTTGGACATTCTGTTGTTACTGTAGACCATGACTTCCTTTCTGCATCACGTTTCTCAACGACATAATTTGTAATTGGACTGCCACCATCTATTAGCGGAGGTTCCCATGTAATGAAGGCAGAATCCTTAGATGCTTCCTTTACAATCAGGTTAATTGGAGGGCCTGGAGTATCTGGATAAACACAACAACCCCACATTTCATTTAGTAAACAAAATACAAAAATACGTCAGTTAAAAAGTTAACAAATTATTGTAATGGGGAAAACCCTGACACTTACCAAGTACTTTTACAACAATGGTGTATGCCTTTTTGCCACAGCTGTTCTCCAGACTGAGGACGTATTTTCCAGCATCGTATTTGTTTACATTTTCACAACGCAGGAAGGTATCAAAATCAGTTGACTTGATGTCTAACCCTTGTCTGTCTCTTAGGTTGGCACCCACTTTAGACCATGTAATCTTTGGAGGAGGACGTCCTCTTACTGGCACATAAAGTCTCATTGTGACTCCAGCACGCAACACAAGGACTTTCCTTAGTTCTGCATCAAGCTCTCCTTCAGGAGGAACTGTGTGTTTAACAAAAAAACCATGCAATTAAAACACCATCTTTAAGACTATCACTAAAGTTTCTGTGACAAAAAGTCCCTCTTTATAGGCATTTCACTAGATTAACCAACTTGTTCTCATGCCCATGATGATGTTATTGAGTTAGTGTCCTGACTCTCATTTCAAGATATTTTGCAAACTTGGCATTTTTTTGCACTAATTTAACTTCTTTTTTTTTTTTTCCTGCCTTTTCCGCTATTTACATTACTTATTGTATAAAGAAGTCTCCTAGTTCCTCTACAGTCCTCTGGACTGTACTGCTTATCTTGAACAGAGACAGTTCTGTGAACCAATGCTTTTGTACACACAGCAAAATGCATAGAGAGGCCAGCATGGCTCTTAAGGAATAAGTGTCATGCCATTAAATAGTGTGCCATACAGATGCTCTGAATAGTGATTTTGGCTTAAAATTATTTAGAAGACATGAAGAAGACTGAAAGTGTTTAGAATAGAGATCTGAAACGTCCAATTTTAGGATTAGAGAAAGAAAAAGTTCTTGAAGATCCAAAAAAAGAGGCAGAAGTGTATACAGCACACAAATGTAAAAAATGGACATCAGTCAGAATCTCTTCAGTTTCTAACTGCCTTATTCTCTTCCAAATTAGCTACTTTTAGCCTACATTTTTTGAGAATTTACACATTCCAAATTAATGTGTGTCAGTGATCTGTGACAAACCTTGTCTTTGGAACCCATCCCATGAATTAAAGCAAAAGTCAAGAAGGAAATTTGTTTTTAGTGAACATACTTAAAATGTCTTTGGCAGCGTGTTTATCAGGAACATCACTTGGATCACTGTATCCAATCTTATTGACAGCATAAACACGGAACTGGTACTCTGTATCTTCTATAAGCCCTGTTACCACAAATTGTGTAGCTTGTAAGTTCTTGGGTAGATTGCATCTGACCCAGTTGTCTGTGTCAGCTCTTTTTGCTTCCACTAGATAACCAATAATAGGGCTTCCTCCATCATATGCTGGTTTGCTCCATGACAGGCTTATTGAATTACGAGTAGTATCAACCACTTTTGGAAAAGCAGGTGGGCCAGGAGGATCTAAGAGTTAAAAATAACATAAAGTTATTGTACCAAATGCTGTACAAATGTATTTGGAAATAACCTTGGAAAATATCTGAGACTTTTAGCTTACATTGAGGATCTCGAGCATATACTGCTTTAGATGGTGCACTAGGCTTGCCAGGTCCAGCCTTATTCAACGCTATCACTCGGAACTCATATTCTGTTCCTTCTTGGAGTCCAGTAGCCTTAACAGTTCTTTCAATGACAGGCTTTCTGTTCACCTTTGTCCAGTTAAGAGCCTTAGTTTCCCGTTTCTCAAGAATATAACCAGTTATTGGGGATCCACCATCACTAGCTGGTGGTTTCCAGCTAACAGTCATAAAGTCTTTTGTTACATTGCTAATTACTGGTGGATCACAAGGTCCGGGTACATCTGTGAAAATTTATTTGAAAGTTATGTTCACATTCAAGAGTGTACACAAAAAACTAGTGACTAATAAATCTATCCCACAAAGCACTTACCATACGGATTCTTCGCAACTGCTGGTTCAGTCAAGATAGGGTCTCCAACACCATATTTGTTTTCAGCACATATGCGGAACTGATACTCATGTCCTTCTATTAATTTCTCCACTGTGCAGCTTGTAATGGGTACATTTGCACTGACTTGGGCCCAGTTTGGTCTGCTTGTTTCACGCTTGTCTACAATATAGTTAGTAATTTCTGAACCTCCATCTTCCAGAGGAGGCTCCCATGAAAGCATCGCACGATCTGCATACATATGTTTGATTTTAACAGAGGCCGGTGGACCAGGCTTATCTAGAAGAATTAACATCACATTGTTATAGCTTTATCTGTTTCTATATCATTTATCTATAAATGCATTTATTATCAGACAGTCTTTAGCTTACCAAGTACTTTCAGCTTAATGGTTGCTGACTTTGATCCACTTGCATTTTCAGCAGTAATAGTATAGTCTCCTGTTTGCTTCCTGTTAACACTGAACAACTCAACTGTAGCAAGATTTCTCTTAATGGTGATCTTAACACCTTCAGAAGGCTTTAAAACTTCTCTTTCTTTCTTCCAGGTGATTGATGGCATTGGCTTGCCATATACATTTGCCTCCAGACGCACATTAGTTCCAGCTTTTACTGTAAGCTGTGATTGCATAGACAGATCCAGTTCTATTCTGGGGGGAACTGAAAGGAAAGAGGACAATAGTTACTCAATCTAGTAAGAGATTACTCAATCTAGTAAGAGATAAGTATCTCATTCTGCACATGAGTATTAGTTCAATATGCACAGATTATTATCAGAGTTCTCAAATGTTTTTATATTTCTTACCATTTTCTGGATGAATGGTCACTGGATCAGAAGGTTCTGAAGGTCGGCTAATATTAACTGCTGTCTTGGCAATTGCTCTAAATTGATATTGAGCATTTTCTTCCAAATCAGTAGCAGTGTATTCTTCTAGAGGTATTTGATGCGGAGTTGTATTGCACCGAACCCACTTATCACCAGGTAATTTGCAAGCTTCAACAAAGTAGCCAATAAGTTTGCTACCACCATCATGCTTTGGTCTTGTCCATACTAGTGATACAGTACTCTTAGTGACATCAATAACTTCAGGTTTTCCAGGGGGATCTAAGACAAATAAGATCATGTTATAGTCTGTTTTGCCAAAAAAGCTAACATGCTAAAAAATGGCTTTAATAGTGCTGGATCATATTTACAGCATACCCACGCAGTGCACTCACAGTGCAGTCATGGTAAAGATGAAAAGATAAACATAAAGGCAAACTGAAGATCATAAAGAGTTGCAGATATATATGGAAAATTACCATAAAAACAATAGTCTGTTGCAAATTATTGGTAAGTTTGGCTTACCAACTGGTGCTCTTGCTGTGACAAACTCAGTTGGTTTACTAGGTTTACTTGCTCCAGCTCTGTTCAATGCGTAAATTCTGAAAGTATACTCAAGACCTTCAATAAGCCCCACACAAGGATATTCTGTGGAGCGCACAGCTGTGTCATTAGCTTTCACCCACAGTAAACTGTTCCTTTCTTTGCGCTCAATGAGGTAACCAGTGATTGGACTGCCTCCGTCACTATCTGGTTTATCCCAGGCAACAAAAATGCAGTCCTTGTTGACCTTGGTTATGCGTGCATTCTTTGGTTCACTAGGAACATCTAGAAAGAAATACAAAGATGGATATCAATCACATGCTTTCTTACAAGGAGGACTACAAAGAGAAATGCTATCAAAAACTGACATACCAAATGGGAACCTTGCAATCATCTTGCCAGAAGCAAGCGGCTCAGAAATCCCAAAACGATTTTCAGCACGAACACGGAACATATATTCTTCTCCAGGAATCAGTTTTCCAATTCTGCAGCTTGTCTTTGTGACAGAAGCTAAAGCTGTTACCCAGTCTCCTCGGCTTACATCACATTTCTCAACTATATAGTTTGTAATATTACTGCCACCGTCTTCTAGAGGTATATGCCATGCAAGAGTGCAAGCGTCAGCATCTATTTCAGAAATTTCAAATGGAGGCTGTGGTGGACCTGGTTTATCTGCACAAAAAGGTATATTAAGAAAAAAAAAGGATGAAAGAAAATGGCAACCACTGGAATATACTGAAACTAGTTTTATATAAAGCTGGGCTTAAAGATAATAAAATGGAACTTACCCATGACTATCACTCTGATTTTCTGACTGTCAGTACCAGAGCTATTTTCTGCAGTAAGAGTGTAAAAATCAGAATCTTTTCTAGTCACATCCTTAATGATAAGAACAGATGACTTTTCTGTTTTATGCACAGCAAGACGACTGGATGTAAGTACATCTTGATCTCCTTTCAACCATTTACAGACTGGCTGAGGCTTCCCATATACATGAGCTTCAATTCTCAGTTTCTTCCCAGCTTTAATGTGAACATGATCAGGCATCAGGATCTTTGGTGGGACTAAAAAAAAAAAAATCACACACAGATGTATAAATTCAACTTCTGTGACATATTAATTTACTTTTTCTTATGCTTTCATGTGAAAGTTCTCTGCTTCTCTGTGAAGTGGAAACACCAGTAGAAATGACATGAAAATTTTAAATTTAAGTTCAACTTATAGACAACTAGAGATTCTGCAGTGGGCAATATCTATTCCAGTCTTTACATTCTCGTACAGTTTATAAGAATATTTTTGAGTTTGGATTGTCTTCACACATGTTTATGTAGAGACTTGTGCACAATTAATGCATGACATATAATTCTTCTTTATATCTGGAACTTGTTGTTGCTCACTTATTGCTGACCTTCTACAAGACAAATGTGAAGGAGGAGAAAAGAAAGACTGACATTCTTGCTGAACTAAACCCATTTCCACTGTCCAACTTTCTTATGCCCTTGAATTTTTCTTCAACTAGGGTCCCTTCTCCTACTACTTCTTTTGCACAAAATCTTTCTGATTTCTTCCAAAAGAAACCTGGCAGTGCATTTGGTGTACTATTCTTCCTGCCACTGTCTAGTTTTCATTCTCTTTTGCTCCTGTACCTCTCCCTCTTTCCATGTCACAAACAAAGAAAGTTTCCTCTCATCTGCCCCTTACCCCTATGTCTTTCTGTGCCTCAGGGACCCTACCATCTTAATTAGGCAAAACTGTTCTCCCTGCATTTCACTTCACATTCTTAAGTAACTGAACAATAAACAATTTACTTTCTCTTATCTTAAAACAGCTCCCACTTTTGGCCCCATTTATCTCTCAAACTACCACTCTGAATCTTTCTCTTTAATTTTAAATTCATTGAAGGTATTTGTTATTTCTCCTTAGTTCCTATCATCTGATTCCAACTGAAACCATACCTGCAAAATCCCTTAATAATCCTGAGTTAGTGGTCAAATCTCATCCTTTCTGACCTGTCAAAATATTCAGTACAGTTAACTACAGTTAACTCCAGATGACTTCATAAAGCATCTCTTTCTGGGACTCACTCAAAGAACTAGAATTCTTGCTCATTTCATTATTAAAGGAAAACATTGCAACATAGGTAGCATTTAAATTGTTACTTACTGAGTTGTTCTTTAATTTCAAATATTCCTTCAGCTTCTCTTGGCAAACTCACTCCTACAGCATTTCTAGCTGCCACTCTAAACTTGTACTTCTTTCCCTCTTTCAGACCAGCTACAACAATGGAGAGATCTTTAACAACTGAATATTCTGTCCAGCGATCTGCTGGTTGGTCATCTTCTCTGTAGCTAACAATGTACCCATCAACTTTAGAGCCTCCATCTCGCAGTGGTGGCAGCCAGCCTAAAGTAGCACTATTCTTCGTAATGTCAGTAACTTCAAGTTTTCTAGGTGGATCAGGTTCACCTTTCAGGGGAAAAATAAAGAAACACATTAAACATTGAATTCCCAGGATTTTCTGATGATTGAATACTTGTTGAATTATTGGATGCTATCCACAAGGACAATATGGAGAAGAGCGAAATTCTTAATAATTGCAAAGGAACGATATTCATAGATTGTATTATTTGAAAGAAACTGACACAGAAATATTTACGTTTATAAGTAGTTAGTAGCATTTAGAAAGACCAACTTTCAAAAAAAGCAAAATCTTTTTAAAATTAGAGGAAAAAAACCATAAAATGTGCATAAAGACATACTTACTTAGGGGATCTGTTGCTAGAACTGGTTTTGGTATGTCACTTGGAACACCTGACCCATATTCATTTACTGCTGTTACTCTAAAGAAATATTCATTTCCAGGTACAAGGTTAGATATTTGGAAACTAGTTTTCTTTAGTTCTGCAGTGACTGTTCCCCAGGTCTTCCTGTCAGCCTCGCGTTTCTGCAGGATGTAATGAGTCACTGGACTACCACCATCATTCTCTGGAGGTGCCCATGAAAGATGGCAGGACATCTTGGTGACGTCTGAAACCTTGAAGTCCGACACAGGTCCAGGAGTATCTATAAAGAAATTTCAATTTATGCTAGTCTTTTCTTCTTGAATAAGTTAAAATCAAAGGAAGCTAGTAGCTTCCTATACAGGGAGAGTTAGTGTCAGCTGATACAGTTGTGTTCAAAAACAGTATCACCAGGGGGTCATAAAAATTCCTGCAATGAACATTCAATATAGTTGAAAAATTGTCTAGAGGTATTTCTCTCATTACTTACCTAGGACTCTGACGTTCACAAATACAGCCTTTTCTCCAGCTGCATTAACAAGTGTCAATGAATATTTGCCCGAGTCATCTCGTGTTGAATCAGGGATGACACAGAAGGCCATAGTGTCAACCAGATCAACTTGTCCTTTTCTGATAACGTTATCAACACCCATTCTCCGCCAGGTGACTTTTGGTGCTGGGCGACCCCTAATGATGGCAAAAAGTCTGATAGGGCATCCTGCTCTGACTGTGACTAACTTTCTCATGCTTGCATCCAACTCAATCTCAGGAGGTTCTGAAAGACAAAAAATTAAAGAAATGAAAGTCAAATCAAATAAAACCAGAACAAATAAAGATATCATGTAAATACTCATAAAGACAATGGGAAATCTCACCAAGTATTTCTTTTGGAGATACGGCTTCTTTCAGTTCAGCTGGTCGGCCGAGGCCAACCTGGTTTTGGGCAGAAACTCTGAACTCATATAATTGGTTCTCATCCAGGCTGGTGGCCGTGAATTCGGTATGAATAACTTGGGCAGCAACATTGCATCGTTTCCATCCTGCTTCAGGATCAGCACCCTCAACTTTTGGTCTAATTTCCACAACATATCCAATAATTGGAGCACCACCATCATACACTGGTTTTCCCCAGCCAAGGGTTATGGAACTCTTTGTGCTATCAACCACTCTCAAGTTTGTGGGAGGACCAGGTGGTTCTGATAGAAAATATAAATCACAGATAAGAACACAGTTATGCAATATAACAATCTGTTATGTTAACATTAAAACAAAATACAGTAGAATACAGTGGTATACCTATTGGGTCTTTTGCTACTACAGGTCTTGATGGCAAGCTTGGTTCTCCAAGTCCAACTTCATTTTCAGCACTGACGCGGAACTGATATTCATGACCAGGGATGAGATTAGTAACCTTCTTGCGTCTCTCTGGGATTGCAGTCTTAGTAACAGGAACCCATCTTAGAGACCGTTTCTCTTTCTTCTCTAAAATGTAGCCTGTAATTGATTTTCCACCATCATATTCTGGTGGATTCCAAACTACAGTCATCTCTTCTTTGCTAACTCTTGTGACATCTGGAGGGTCAGGGCGTCCAGGTCTATCATATTTTGTTTTTGCAATAATTGGGTGTGTTTCTGTTGGTGGACCAGTGCCCATTTTATTCTCTGCACGAACTCTGAATATATATTCATTACCTTCAATTAGGCGTGTCACATTTGCATAGTTTGTTAGGACAGAGGAAGAGTATGTAGACCAGACCATACGCTTGCTTTCACATTTTTCCAGGATGTAATTCTGTATTTCACAGCCACCATCATCTTCTGGAGGGTCCCAAGTCACAGTACATCTATCACTTGAAATGTCAGTAACTTTCAAGTTTCTTACAGGACCTGGTTTATCCAAGACAATAACAGTAGCATACGCTACGAAACTACCAGCTGTGTTAGTTGCAGTGATCACGTATTTGCCACCATCGCTACGCCTTGATTTTGTGAGAACAAACTTAGATGTGTCAGAAGTAGTTTCAATACTGACTCTTGGAGATCTGGTTAGATCTGTGGCATCTTTGTCTTTTGTCCATACAACTTCAGGCTGTGGTTTTCCTCTGACGCCAGCCTCAATTCTAATTGTGTCACCTGCTTTCACAGTTAGCACCCCACTTAACTTCAAGTCTAGCACTGGTTTCTGCAGATCTTCCTTCACAACAACTTCAGCTGTTCTTACCCAGTCACTTTCACCTGCCTCATTCTTGGTTTGAACTCGGAATTGGTAAATCTTATTTTCAACACATTTATCTACCATGTAGTGTGTTTCCTTAATGCTGCCTTTGTGAACCCTTTCCCATTCATCTGAATCTTTCAGTTTTCTCTCAACATGGTAACTTAAATTGGGACTTCCACCATCATAATCTGGCCTTCTCCATTTCAAAAATACAAATGTCTTTCCTTTCTCTGCAATGTGAAGATTTTCTGGCTCTCCAGGCTTGTCAATAGGATTGATAGCAAGGATGGGAGTCTTGGTTTCAATGCAAGGACCTGGACCTATTTTGTTTTCTGCACAAACTCTGAAGAAGTATTCACGGTTCTCTATAAGATTTGCCTTTACTAATCGTTTAGTGATATCAGAGGAGACTATTGACCATCCCCTCTGGTTTGGTTGACGGCACTCTACTATGTAATTTGTAATTTCAGAGCCACCATTATCCACTGGGCTCTCCCAAGCGATCATACAAGAATCTTTTGTGACATAGCTTATTTTCAGGTTCTGACATGGCCCAGGTCGGTCAAGTACATTAACAACAGCAAAAGCTTGAGCATGTCCACAGCTGTTCTTAGCTGCTATTATGTATTTGCCATGATCAGATCTTTTGGCTTCTTTCACTTGCAGTTCAACATTAGGTAGATCATGGACTATTTCAACACGCTTTTCTTGGACTAGTACTTTGCCATCTTTAGACCATGTTATTTCAGGATCTGGCCTGCCTTTTACTTTACCAGTAATACGGATCGTTTGGCCTACTCGGACAGTAATTAAGTCTCGACAGGTCACATCTAGGCTTACTTCTGGAGGAGAAAGAATATCCTTGGCAAGTACAGTTTCTGCCAGTTCTCTTGGTTCTCCCTCTCCCACAATGTTAACAGCTTTTATTCGGAATTTATATTCATTTCCTTCTATTAACCCAGGTACTCTAAAAGCACACTGTCTAATGAGTTCATCCTTGTTAATCCTATTCCACTGCGTAGTTCCAGTTTTCTGACATTCCACAATGTATCCCAGTATTGGGCTGCCACCATCTTTGAGAGGCTTTGTCCACACAAGATCAGCTGTTTCCTTGGTTTTGTCTTTCAATTTTGGATTTATAGGTGGTCCAGGAGGAGTGATAGGACGTGATGCTTTTATTGGATCCGAGCTTGGAGATGGTTTGCTTAAGCCCACCATGTTTTCTGCAAAAACTCTAAATTCATATGTGTTGCCTTCAAAAAGACCAGTGACTCTGTATTTCATATCAAGTATTGGTGTCTTATTGACACGCACCCATTTACCAGATGCTTCCCGACGTTCAAGTATATAACCAGTGATTGGAGTTCCACCATCAGATTTTGGTAGGGTCCAAGACACTGTTGCAGCATTTTCTGTAATATCATAGACTGTTGGTTTACCAGGTGGGGATGGTGGATCAAACATATGTTTAGCAACCGTTGGTTCTGAATCAAGGGGTGCACCAATGCCTATCTTATTTTCTGCCCGAACACGGAAAATATATTCACAACCCTTCTGCAGTCGTGGAATCTTAATTTTTGTGTGACTTGTTCCAGAGCTAACCACTCCCCAAGTTTCTTTCTTTGATTGACGCTTCTCAACAATATAATTTATTATAGGACTCCCACCATCGTCTTTAGGAGGGCGCCAAGAAATAACCATGTGTTCTGGTGTTACTTCAAGAATATTAATAGGACCAGTTGGTGGGCCAGGAACATCCAAAACTGTAAGATGTAGAGCAACAGTTTTGCTGCCAGCTGCATTAGATACTGTGAGTAGATATTCTCCGGTGTCTTTTCTTATACAGTCTTTGATGGTAAGTACAGTTGAATAATCATCAGTGTCAATCTTGTATCTGCCATCTGTTTTAATTTCCATGCCATCAGTAGCCCATTTTGCAGTGGGAACTGGCACACCTCTCATAATTGCAGGAAGTCTCACTGTGGTACCAGCTTTAACAACAAGACCTTCAATTAACTTCACATCTAGGTCCACAGATGGAGGTACTGAAATTAGAGAAAAATATAAATTACATTTTCAGGGGGAATGCTTAAAGAATGAGAGAAAGAATCAGTGAAACAAAATGAAAAACTAAAAATTACCTAGTTTTTCTTGACACTCTATTGGTATAGTTGTATCTGGAAGGCTAAGACCAACAATATTCTGAGCTTTCACACGGAACTTGTATATTTTTCCTTTCTGTAGACCTGTAACAACACAGTCTAGCATAGGGACTGTCTGGAACTTTGTCCACTCATCTGCACCATCCTCTTGATATTCCACCAAATACCCGGTTATCTCAGCACCACCATCACGATCGGGTCGATTCCAAACAAGAGAAACTTCAGTCTTGTCAACATCTACATGATGCAGATTTTTTGGTGGCCCTGGAGGATCTTTTAAAATACAAAATCAAAATGGTTACTAGGATGGTCAATCTATCGTAGCAGTGTACCGTGTTCACAACAAGATAATCTTGAAAATTAGCAAGAATGTTATGAACAAATCAAATCGTAAAACAGAAAAACACTTACGCAGTGGATCTATAGCTTTAATAGGCTTGAGTGTTTCCACATATGGACCTCTACCATACTGATTCTCAGCTGCAACTCGGAAGAGGAACTGAGTGCCTTCCATCAGATATTTAGCCATGTGACTGCGTTTCTTGGAAGATGATGAGATGGCTACCCACTGTGCAGAAGCTACATCTTTCCTTTCTACCACATAGTTGGTAATGACAGAGCCACCATCATCTTCTGGTTCCATCCACGTGAGATAGCAAGAATCGCTTCTAACGTCACTGACTTGCAGATTTCTGGGTGGACCAGGCTTATCTAATATTGACAAAAAATGAATCTGTTATTTATTCGATAACCAAAGCATTGTTTACAAAACCCAGTAAATTCCAAGAGAAATTAATACGTTTCATGTAATCATTAGTCCTTTTTCTACTGTGCATTTCTTATAATTCAGTTTATTGATATTTTTCAGATATTCCTTTATTTCTTAATCTCTAGCTGTAGAATAAAAACATACCGTATAAAAGGAACATCAAAAAGATTACCTAAGACAACAACTTTTACTGAAACAGTCTTCGAACCAGCTGGATTTTCAACTGTCAGGGAGTAAATTCCACCATCTTCATGGACAGTATTACGAATCTCAAGCTTACTGCCAACTCCTGTAACCTCAATATCAGCTTTGGGTGAGACCTCATGATCTTCTTTCTTCCAAGAAACTTTTGGGAATGGAACACCCTTAATAACAGCACTAAGTCTCAGAGTATCTCCAGCTTTTACATGCTGTTCTCGGGCCATATTAGCATCAAGTATCAGCTCAGGAGGTTCTGTAATCAAAATTATATATTTTTAGCGAATGAGGAAAAAAACCTCTGAGATAAATTTCTCTTATTTTATTAAACTTACCAAGTCTGTCTTTTACTTCTACTGGATCAGGAACATAGGCTGGTTCAGATTCACCTGCTGCATTGACTGCCTTGACCCTGAACTTATAGGTCAAACCTTCAGTAAGGCCAGTGACTTTGTATTTTGTTTCAGGACAAGAATCTGCTGTGAGATTGGCCTTTTTCCATTCTTCGTCTCCAACTTTCTGATACTCAATGAGGTAGCCAATTATTTTGCCATTGCCATCATGCCGTGGTGGTTGCCAAGATAAATCAACCGAATTTTTAGTTTTGTCTACTGCTTCTGGATTAATAGGTGGACTTGGTTTTGCTGTTAAAAAGCAAAGAAAAAGAAAAGAAATGGGAAAAAATTGAAACTTATTAAAATTACTTTCTAACTGAAGAGTGCATTAAAATTTCAATGAGAAATAAAATGTTATACTTTACCAATTGGATCTCTAGCGAAAATTGGCTTTGATGGTGGACTAGGATCACCAATACCAATTTCATTTTCTGCTGAAACACGGAATTCGTATTGACAGCCTTCAAGGAGGTCAGGTACTTTGAACTGAGTACTGGGGAAAATTGGGTCTTTGGTAACTTTGACCCATCTTGTAGCCATTGTTTCCTTCTTTTCTACAATATAGTTTGTTATTGGCTTGCCTCCATCATATGGTTTGTTCCAAACCACTACTGCAGAGTCTTTGGTAACACCCTTAATGATTGGTTGCTCCGGTGCATCAGGAACACCTGAAGAAAAAACCAAAACAACAGTTCATGAGGACTACAAACAGAGTAAAGATTAAAGTATCAAAGTAAGATAGCAAACAAATAACATACGGAAACGGTCCTTGGCTTTCATCTCATCAGATATGAGAGGATCACTTATGCCGTAAAGATTTTCAGCATAAATTCGTATTTGATATTCTCTTCCTTCAAGCAGCTTAGGAATTTTGCATGTTGTCTTAACTGTGGCAGATGTAACTGGCATCCACAAGTCTCTGTGTGAATCCTTCTTCTCAATAATGTAATTTGTAATTTCACTGCCTCCATCATCTAATGGAGGTTTCCAGGAAACTACCATATGGTCTTTATGAACTTCATCAAATATAACTGGGCCTACTGGAGGTGATGGGCGATCTGTTGAAGAAAAAGAAACAAAGATACCCATGCTTTTATAGAAATAAATAGGGTAGTGGGCTAGAAGAGGCAGGTTATGGATACACGACCTTTGCCTACAGTGAAAAACATATCTATAATCAGTTTTCTTTACCTTGAACTGCAGTTCTTCAGTGCTACTACAAATTCTAATCACTACTAAAAATCACAAACACAATACTGTTGTTCAGTAAAACCTACCGACAACATTAACTTGACAAAATCCTTTTCTTGATCCTGTGCTGTTCTCTACAGTAACACAGTATTTGCCTGAATCTTCACGGACAGATTTTAGTATCCCCAAGCAAAGAGTTGTAGGAGTTGTCTTGATCTTTGTACGGTCATCTTCCTTCACAACAGTATCATCCTTTAGCCAAGTAACCTTTGGTGCAGGCTTGCCTGAGTAACGTCCAGTCAGGCTGAAAGCTTCACCAACCCGAACAATAAGCTTGTCTCTAAAGTCAAGGTCAAGTGATGGAGGAGCTAAAGACGATATTAAAAAGCACAATGCCCACAAACGTCAGTAACATAAGAAAAAATAAGAAATCAGTAAATGCAATTACTGTTTTCAAAAGAATTATGAAAAAGATACATACCAATTTCATCCTTGCACGTGATTGGTTTTGTGCAAAATGATGGCTTGCCTTGTCCCACAATATTACAAGCACTCACGCGATACTCATAGGTGTCACCCTCTTTCAAACCTTCTACAGTGTATTTCCTATCAAGCATTTTCTCCTTTGTAACTCTGTGGAATTTCTCTTTTCCAATGAGACGGCTCTCTAGAACATACATGGTGATATCCGAGCCTCCATTATATTTTGGAGGGTTCCAAGTTAATGTAACAGAGTTCTTGGTAACTGCTTTTACTTCCAGGTCTTCTGGACGGTCAGGAACAGCTGTGAATAAATACAAAAATATGGTAAATGCATTTTCCTGCATATTAAACTTATATGACAGCAATCCAAACCCAAAAATATACTTACTAATTGGATCTCTAATCACAATCTCTTTTGTTGTCTCTGTGAATGGACCCATGCCAATTATATTCTCAGCTGCAATTCGGAAAAAGTAGGCTTTCCCTTCGGTGAGTCCCTGAACAGTAGCATTCTGTCTTGTAACTGTGTAGCTTACTGGAGTCCAAGCTCTATGGTCAGATTCACGTTTTTCAATAATATAGTTGGTAATAGGAGAACCACCATCATCTTCTGGAGTAAACCACGTCAATTTACAAGAGTCATTAGTTAAGTTCTCAGTAAGGAATGGCATTCCAACCGGGCCTGGCACATCTGAAAGCAAAGAAGAAATTATTTAAGTATATATGCTGAATGTTATGAAATTTTACTTGTTCACAAGGACTGAAGTTGCTATTTACCTAGCACATCAACAATAATAGTCTTCTTCCGCTCACCACCAGCATTTTTAGCAAGAAGAGTGTATAGACCCTGATGGCTCCTTTTGCAATTCTTGATGACCAAAGAAGAACTAATAGCTGTTTCTTCAATTTTGGCTTCTTCTGGTAAAGCGCGGTCATCCCTGCTCCAAGTCACTGTTGGAGCTGGTTTTCCTGAGACATATGCTATGATCCGAATTACTCCTCCAGCATGAACAACAATTCTGTCTCTGACGCTTGCATCCAAATTAATATCAGGAGCCACTGTGAGAGGTGAACAACAATATTAAATTAATTTTATGTTCTCACTTTGACTTCGAGGTAAGAAAAATGCAAATGGAAATAATAAATACCGATTCTGTCCTTCATTTCAATAATGTCTGTAACTTCTCCAGGCTCTCCAATGCCAGCAGCATTCACTGCTCTAACTCTAAATTTGTAGAAACATCCTTCTTTTAATCCTGCCACAACAAACTTGGTTCCTCTAATTTCTTTATCTTTTACCTGGGGAAAAAATATCATAACATTTAGGTAACATCAAGGTATCATCAATTTCTTTGTGATGTCTGAAACAAATCTTAAGTCAGACATTGTTTCAGATTTACAAGCACAAGACAGTCTTAAGCATACATGGATCTAGTACACAGAATTCTTCAGAATCTGTATAAAGAAATACAGGACACAGACATTCAAGCTGTTCTGAAGATTCACCTTTTTGATAATTCTAACAGACAAGGATGTTACAGCAATTGCAATAATCCATGGTCTCAGAAAAATTACATGTGTTATTGGACAAATAAACTCATACAAGTGAAAGTGGCAAAAAATAAAGGAATTCTTTGTTCTTTTTAAACCCCAATATGAAGCCTGTTTACCTGGAATCAGTGCAGGAAATCTAGGTTTTACTTAAAATGCACTCAAAAAAATAGCCAAGGTATGCAACAGTCATTTTTCAGTAATGCATTATTGAAAAAAAGTTTTAGTAATTCATTATTGAAAAATATAGGAAAATGTAGGGACATAGTAGTTGCAAATGATTTAGCACAGCCTGATACCAATGAGACTTTTGTGACAGTTCTAACTACTTGGTCTTGTCTTCTGTTCTTTTATCACAAATTACCTACATATTTTCTCACATCTTTAAATAGAAATTTAAAAATTCTAAGTTTAGGAAACTGCAAAATTAACTTGATGCTGTGGAGGGACAACTACTGACTTTTACATTTGGTCTTATATTTTAAACATATGAAGATAATTATGGTGCAAAATTAAAAACATTTGGAAAATAAATTGCAGAGTGAAGATCTGTAAAAAATACATTTTCTGTATTATTTTTTTTTATAGACAAACAGAGAGAAGAAACACAGTTTCTGTAGTAGTTTTCCACCTACCTTTTCCCATTCTTCCTTTCCTTCCTCTTTATACTCAACAATATAGCCAGTGACCTTAGAACCACCATCCTTTACTGGTGGAGTCCACTCCAGGTCTACAGAAGACTTTGTCCAGTCAGTAACTTTTGGAATAGGAGGGCCAGGTGGGGCTGAAAAATATCATACCATTACAGCATAACAATATATTCTATGTTGTTATATGAATATTTTCGAATTCAAAAACAGAAATCTAAAATATTTACCAATAGGATCTCTAGCAATTGCCGGATCAGATGGCATGCTTGGTGGACCAACACCAGCTGCATTGATAGCTGAAACACGGAATTGATATTCAGAGCCTTCAATAAGACCTGTAACTTTGTATGAAACCCCCAGGGTCATAGGTTTGATAGGATCACGGTTAACCCTGGTCCATCTCTTTCCAGTAGTCTCTTTGCGCTCCAACCAGTAACCAGTAATAGGAGAGCCACCATCGTGTTCTGGTTCTTCCCAGTTCACAGTCATTGAGTCACGTGTTACACTGCTAACTGTTGGCTTGTCACAGGGTCCAGGAACAGCTAGGGGAAAAAATTCACACATAGCTTGTAAAAAAAAAAAAAAGCTAAAGGAAGATGGAGATAGCTATAGTGCAAAACAGGGCTATGCACTCACATGGTCACAGTTGCATTAGGTAGTTACCTAATCCTAATTTTGACTTGCCAGCCTAACATTCCTTCTACATCAGAGCTACTCTGTCTAATTTCTTTTTCAAAACTGAAGGCAGGAAACTGACTCTTCCTGATCTGTAAGGTCAATAATGTCTCAAATACAACAGAATTACCTGAATCTTATCAGATAAACCCTTATTCATATATTTAAACCTTTAAAAAGATTGAGATTGCATTTTAATATAAAACAAAGAGGAAAAGTATTTTTAAGTACTACATATGCTTTAAAAAACTAGCTACTAATGTTAAAACTCTTTAAGCTATTCTAGAAAATTTTTTTATGTGAAGAGAGAAAAGTAGTAGCAGTATTTAACGAATGCTGTACTCATACCAGTGTATGAAAACAACTGACATAATTTGACAGCATATTTCTACTTACTGAAAAGGTTTCGTGCTGTTTCTGGTTCACTATCCAAAGGTTCTCCAATACCATATTTGTTTTGTGCCATAATGCGGAACACATATTCATGGCCTTCCATCAGCTTGGGAACAGTGAACAAGCATTCCTTAGGCTCATTGGTAACCGGTACCCATGTCTTCCTATTTGCCTCTCTTTTCTCTATAACATAGTTTGTAATCTTAGAACCACCATCATCTAATGGAGGTAGCCATGATATTGTCATTTTATCAGCCAAAATGGATTCAAATTTAATAGGTCCCACTGGAGGTCCAGGACGACCTAAAAGATACATTTTTATAAAGAAGAATTAATTCAAATGTTATTAAAATAAAGTATCATATAAATGCTACCAATTTATGCAATACACAAGAGTTCTGATATCTACCCAGAACGTTTAGTCTCATCTCCTTCGAAGCAGTTCCTAGATTATTTACAGCTGTTATGGTATATAAGCCTGTGTCACTTCTGCGAGACTGTTGAATCAATAACGTGCAAGTATCTTCATCAATGATCTTGTTGACATGTTGATCATAGAGCACTGGTGTTTTGTCATCTCGTTTCTTTGGAGAAGCTTTTAGCCATGTTAATGTGGGAAAGGGTACACCCTTTATCTTGGCCACAATTTTAACATCTGTTCCTTCTTCAACCTCCATAAATTCTTTGAGTTCAATAGATGGTGGGCCTACAATGAAATGTTGAAAAAATTAACATTAAAAATACTCCATAATTTTAGAATGGAATTTGCATTTACTGGTATCAGTACTTACATGTCTGGTCTTTGACAACAAGTGGGCCAACAGTGGCTGAAGGCCTACTAGGACCTGCTATATTTACAGCTTTGACTCTGAATTCATATTCTCCACCTTCTACGAGATCCTCAACAGTAAACTTTGTTTCCTCCACATCACGTCTATTGCACTGCTTCCAAGTTTCTTTCACTTCTCCAGTACGATCCCAGCGGAGACATTCAACATTATAATGTGTAACAGGGGCTCCACCATCATTCTTTGGTGGTTTCCATGTCAAGCTCACCGTGTTCTTGGTTACAAGGCCAATCTTTAGTTTAATAGGGGGATCAGGAGGATCTTCACAAACAAAACAGAAATGTTATTAAATTCACTGTACAGTAATATCTGGTTTTAAATAATTTGTTTGACTTTGATGTCACTTACGGATTGGATCCCTGGCTGTGGTCCGTTGGATGGTTTCTGCAGGAGGGCCAACACCAAAACGGTTTTCTGCACGTACCCGGAAGAAATACTCTTGTCCAGATATGAGATCAGGTACAACAAAGGAAGTACTTCCACAGCTTGCATTGACTTTAGTCCAGGCTTTCCCATCAATATTTCTTTTCTCTATAACATAGCCTCTGATTCTATCTCCACCATCATCATCTGGCATCTTCCATGAAAGTTTACAACTGCCTCTTGTGATATCACTTACTTTTAGGTCTTTTGGTGGACCTGGGACATCTGTTAAGGTAAAAGCACAACAGAAGGAATTTTACATAAGTATGTAGAAAAATAAGACTAAAACATAGTATTTGAATGCTTCAATATTTGTAAGCCATACCAAGCACATTGACTCTGATATGCACAGTTTTTTGTCCTGCTTTGTTCTTTGCTGTAATACTGTATCGTCCAGAGTGACTTCTGTTGCACTCAGGGATGATAATCACTGAACGTGTATCAGTTGCTTCCACCTGTGTATTATAGAAAGAAAAAAATGTTATAGATTAACTTTAAATATTTCTGCCTGAAAAAACACTTTACTAAAAAACTTTACTAAAGTTACAAAAATTGTTTGCTTTACCTGAGCTTCTTCAGGTACATTATGACCTCCCTCCTATAAACAAAGGGAAATAATGTAAATATTAAAGGGGATAGGCTTAAATGTCTAAAAACACATGTGGAAAAAAGCTTCTTCTTTTACTAACCTTAGCTGTTGTCTTTGCTTTTCCTTCAAACTCCCAAAATGTTTTTGGAACTGGACGACCCTTGATAACAGCTGGGATTTTAATTGTTGTGCCAGCACAACAAGAGAGGAAATCCTGTGCTCCAATATCAAGGAATATTTCTGGTTCCTCTGCAAAAATAATTTAATATATAAATTTTAAAAGCTGCTGAAAGTAAGTTTCTGTCAGCATTGAGCTAAACCCCCACACAAACATGCAGAATGCATGTTTATGTGAGAAAGTTTGGGTGTGCAAACAGGAAGCTGGGAAGTGTATGAATAGAAGAACTTGTTGTAGTAATTTCTTCATAAAATACACATTATTATTTTTTCCTTAATATGACTGTAGGTACTCATCAGTTTTCTAATGGATCCTGCCCTGGTAATAGTCATCATGACATGTTCAAAAATTTATGTCAATTTTTTGTTACATTCTTTGCATAATTGTTTGGTTCTGTTTTTACTTTTGCCTGCTTGGCATCCTGCTTGAACATTCACAGCTGTTGGTGGCATTTAGATATAAATACCTAGATTAATTCCCAGAACACTTACCAAGAATATCTTGGACAGGTATTTCTGATGTTGCAGGACTTGGCTCTGATTCTCCAGCAGCATTTACAGCTTTCACCCTAAATCGGTATTTTCTGAGCTCTTTCAAGTTGGGGATAACACATTCACAAGTAGGAAAGAGTTTGTCTCCTTCATTCACCTTCTTCCAGTCAGTACTTCCTTCATCTTGCATTTCAACAATATATCCTTTTATAGGACTGCCACCATCTTTTTGTGGAGGCTTCCACGCAAGAGCTACAGATGATTTGGTTTTGTCTTTGACCTCTGGGCAAGACGGTGGACCAGGCACAACTTGTAAAACAAGACAAAGTAAATATTACCTGAGAGTTGGTGTCTGCCTATATTTTTCTGTATAGTTTCTAGAAGAATTAAAGTATTTTCATCTGACATACAGAACATGCATACTAATTACATATACTATAAATGATACTTAAAGTACAAAGCATAAAGATTGAACTCTTTAACAATAAACAATAATATAAAAATGTGATTCTGAAATCAAGTTTATTTGACAATGTTTGCATTGGTGTAATCACAGTTTAAGATTCATAAAATAGGTAAAAAAAATAAATTAAAGCTGTACTTTTAATGGTGAAAAACAGCAAATCAGGAAACTACTTTGTGTTAATATTTTCTTTTTCATTTAATGAAAACAAAGTATTGGATTAATTGCACTAATTTCAATAGAAATAATAGTAGCACATTGTCAAAGTCTGCAGCCAGTTCTGGTGCAATATAGTTCTTAAAATTAGTCATACAAATGATATACTTACATATGGGATCTGCTGCTAAGGCAGGATCTGATGGTTCACTGGGTGGGCCAATTCCAGCAAGATTTTCAGCCATAACTCTAAACTGGTATTCAACACCTTCAGCCAAACGAAGCACATTGTACTCCAGACCTTTTACTGATGGTTTTGTTACTGGAGCTCTGTTAACACGTGACCAGTAGACACCTCCAACCTCTCTCTTCTCCAACCAATAGCCAGTTATTGGGCTGCCACCATTGTCCAAAGGAGGCTCCCAAGTAACCAGCATTGATGATCTGGTGCGATCTAAAATTTTTGGCTTTTTAGGAGGTCCAGGAAGACCATAGGGATCCTTAATAACAACTTTTTCTGAGAGACACTCATCACTTATTCCATATTTGTTTGCAGCCCGGACTCTAAATTGATATTTTTCATTTGTTGCAAGATTCCATACCTGAAAAATAACATTTAAGTCAATACTTGGCTACTTTCGGAATAAACTTATCTGAAGTTGTGCAGCAGTTTTTGGCCTAAATTCCATCATTGATATACCCGTGTTTATGTACTACACAGCTGTATGTAATGCCCTAGGAATATTCTTATTTCACATGCATAGGACCAGACACAAATAAAAATATCATCATGTTCTGTTTTGCATTTGGAAAAGTTATTAATGATGCTGGAAATGGAAAGGAAGATGCTGAGATTAAGTTGCAAAAGAGAACAATTTGTTTTGTCACATGAGGAAAACACACATACATAGATGGATAACATTAATCCAGTAATTCTGGAGTCTAAATACAGCACAAGCACAGGAATCTGTGCAAGTGGCAGTTTTCATTAGATGTGTACTATCATTATTTTTTATGCATACTAAAGTATGTAATAAAGATATTTTATAATTTACCCCAAATCTTCTGTCAACAGCACTTTTAGAGACTTCTTCCCACTCAGATTTCTTCCTACTAGCATCACGTTTCTCAATAATGTAATGGGTGATTTCACTACCACCATTATCAAGAGGCGCATCCCATGTTAAATAGCATGATTCTGCTTTAATATCAGAAACAGCAAGATTTCTTGGTGGAGAAGGACGATCTGCACAAAAGCAATAGAACATAGAATTACATTAAGAAACAGGCAAAAGCATTTTATTATCTGTCATTTTATTAAAATATCACATCCTTACCATACACTTCAACATGCACATTGCGAAATGCAGTGCCAAGACGATTGGAAGCTCTCACAGTGTAAGTGCCTTTATCATCCCTTACTGCCGCAGGCAGGATAAGTTCAGTTTTTGCCTCACTTCTAGATACTTCTTCCTTTGTTATCTTAAGTTCACTGGATGTTTTGTCAATTAAAACTTCGTTCTTGTCCCATTCAATCTTTGGCATGGGCAGGCCTCAGGAATATTAACTGGTTCTCCTGCCTTCACTTTGATGGTATCTCCTCTCACAGCCAAGCGTAATGTAACAGTTGGAGGTACTGAAAACAAGAAGAAAAATGACAGTGTGAAGATGGAGATGAAACAGATAATTTGCCTTTCAGTGTTCTGGAGGTATTTTTATGGATTTCTTTAAAGCAGATATACCTTCGTCATCTTGTATAACCACATTGAGGGGCAATGATGGTTCACTTTCTCCAATAGCATTGACAGCTTTGACACGGAATTCATACATATGAAGTTCATCAAGTTTTTCAACGAGAAGAGATGTTGTTGGACAGAGCCTTGCATTAACTCTTTCATAGTCTTTTGAATCATGTCTTCTCTTCTCAACAATATATCCTAAGACAGGACTGCCACCATCACTACGTGGAGGCTTCCAATCAAGCGTAATGGTTGACTTTGTCCTCTCTGTGTACATGAACCTCTCAGGTGCTGTTGGAGGACCTATTAACACAGATAAATAATATTGAGAAAAACTATTAAAAATTTGATAATTTTTAATCATATGAATACAGTAGCTCTGGCTTTTTAAAGCCATAGTTTTTGTATGCAAAGTATCTGAGTATGGTTATGGATAGTATAAAGTTTCTCACATATGTGGATAAAAAGGTTACAAGTAATGTCTCAGTAGACATCAGTATTTTGTTACATACAGAACCACAGTAGTTTTACAGAACTGATTCAGAAACCTGACTCAAGCAATTAATCTAAGGCAGATGCCTTATCCAGATAGTAGAAAAGTAAATAGACTTTCTGTATAGAAAGCAATGCACACAACAATACAGTTAAAATTTTTTTAAAAACACCATAAATTTTGTCATCTTACCTAATGGATCAACTGCTAGAATGGGTCCTATTTCAACAGGTGGGCCAGTACCAAACTTGTTCTTGGCACTAACACGGAATTTATATTCCTGTCCTTCAACTAGACCTGTAATATCACATTTAGATCTCTCTGTGTCTACAGCTAGTCTCCATGTATGCATTTTGGCATCCTTCCGTTCTACAATGAAGCCTATGATATCACTGCCACCATCATCTTCGGGATCAGACCAGTTAAGCAAACACATCTTTCTGTTTGTGACCACTGGCTTTAGGTCAAGGACTGGCCCAGGAACATCTGAAAAACAAAATCAAACAGGTAGGATAAATCCCAAAGATTATATCATCGAAAGAAATGCTCAGTTGATTTCAAAAATATTTTTCTTACCAAATACTTCTACTCTGGTTCCTGCAGATTTGGAACCACTGCTATTGGTAGCAGTAATTACGTATCTTCCATGGTCTTTTCTCAATGCATTCTTAATGGTTAATTCAGATTTTGTGCCAACATTTTCAATAACAACTCGATCTTTGTCTAATTCACCTTCCTCCACAGCCCATGTAATAGTGGGAGTAGGACGCCCTGTCACGGTAGCAGGAATTTTAATAGTTTGCCCAGCCATGATCTGAATGCCTCCTTGGACAGAAACATCCAGCTCAACAGTGGGAGGCTCTGCAGAAGAGAGAGAAACAGTTCATTAGTTCAAGGGAGAGATTAATAAACACCTTTTAGGCAGCTGGACATTTATTTAAAATAATACAATACAATACCTTTAGGCTCTGCAACTGTTACAGGTTCAGTTTCACCAGGTGGTCCTTCACCAGCTGCATTAAGTGCAGTCACACGGAGTTTATAGTCTGCACCTTCTCTGACTTCTTTAACAGTATACTGTCGAACCTTAATGGGTTTCTCTGTGCAGCGTGACCACTCATTTACTCCCACCAGTTGCTTGTATACATGGTAACCAGTGATATCTCCACCACCATTATATGCAGGAGGTTCCCATTCTAACTCAATAGAAGTCGAACTTGTATCAGCAACCCTTGGAATTGGTGGACCAGGTGGCACTATAAATAAAGAAGTGTAAATCAAAGTTGAAGGATATGAATCCTATTCTGTCATCCATCTACTATTAGCTTCTGCTAAGCTACTTACTTATGGGGTCCTGTGCAGTTTTTGGATCTGATGGTGGACTAAATTTACCAGGGCCAGCTGCATTTTCAGCACATACTCTAAAGATGTAGGTTAATCCTTCCAACAGTCCTTCAACTTTTATTTCTAGAGCATTCACAAGGTTCCTGTTGACTCGAGCCCAATGAGTACTATTAATTTCGCGTTTTTCAATCCAATATCCTATGATAGGGCTGCCATTGTCTTTTGGTTCATTCCATTTAACCAACATACTGTTGCTGGTAACATCTTGCACATCAGGCTTATTAGGTGGATCTGGTGGAGCTGAAAAATAGAATTGTAATTTTGTCATTGCTGTCTTCTTAAGAGTTTACTTAAAGCTAAGAGAGAACTAAGACATGAGAAATGACCAATTTTTACTCATAGTTCTTCTACTCTCTTTCTTACAAACTTTGATTCCTAACTGCAATCGGTAATCAAACTTGCAGTGATAATCTCTTTCGGTAAGAATATTAGTATATTGAACACAGAGAATGTCACTATTCAGATGTTAAGTGGTTTAAGTCTATAGTTTTATGACAGTGACTGTAATTCTTATTTCTTTACTATTGAAATTAGAATGTTTTCAATATTTTCAATTATTTAAATGATTTAAAATGTGCAATAAATAATAATTGTCTTGCTGAAGTTTTTTTCTGGAAAACATTCACATAGATGAAGCTGAATGTTCTAAAAGTCTGTGTAGTTTTACACTGGTTTTCTGAAAAGGCTGTATTTCAAAATTAAAACTTACAGAAAGGATCTTTAGCTGTCATTGGTTTTGAAACACATGGTGGCCCTGCTCCAACTCTGTTTTCAGCATATACACGGAAGAGATATTCTTTTCCTTCAATCAGTTTTGTTACATGAAATTTGCAATGCCTGAGTGTTGAACTGACAGTGACCCAGCCCATTTCAGCTTTTGTATTGTCTTTCTTTTCCAGTACATAGTTCAGGATTTCACTACCACCATCATCAAGGGGAGGCTCCCATTTGCAAATGACAGAATTTTTCCTCACATCTTCAAATACAAAGTTGACTGGAGGCCCAGGTGTATCTGTTAGTAAAGCAAGAAAAATTATGAGTACTCATCTTGTACACTTACCCAATACTCTGAACAACCAGGTGTTTTTGAGGACATTCATTACATACCTAACACATTGACTTCACATGAGGCTTTTGCAACACCATGATCATTTTCCACTTTAATTGTAAACGTGCCGTGGTCAGCTCTGATGGAGTCACGAACTGATAGTATGGACTCTCCTTCTTTATGGTTGTCAATACTCATACGTTCTGGCAGTGAAAGCTGGAAAGGTTCCTCTTCTTCAGCTTCACCCTTCTTCTTCTTTGAATATGTTGTTACTCTCTTTTTGATTTCCTCTGGTCTGACAACTTCATCATTCCTCAGCCAAGTGATAGATGGATAAGGTGATCCTGAAATATGTGCCTCAAGCATGATCTCATCACCTCTCTTCACCTCAAGACCAGACTGTAGGTTTGCAGCAAGGAAGACTTTTGGAGCCTCTGTAATAACACAGAATGATAAATGGAGAGTAGAATCTTCCAGTATTTTTGAGAATGTATGGCAATTACAACAAACAATCAAATGAGCAACTCATACCAATAGGATCCACAGCTTTCACAAAAGGAGTAATCCGAGAAGGCTCACTGATGCCAGCAGCATTCTCAGCACGAACACGAAACTGATATTCCTTTCCTTCCTCAAGACCTTTCACTGGATAGGTTAATAGAGGTACCAGATAGTCATTGCATCTCTCCCACCTCTCCTTGCCCTTAGCAAGCTTTTCTATTATATAGCCCATAATCTTGCTTCCACCATCAAAGAGAGGTGGTTTCCATGTAAGTGTTACTGATTTTGATGTTGGATTATGGGTCTCAAGGTCAACAGGAGGATCTGGAGGCTCTGCATAAGAATAGCAAAAGAGAGATCATATGAGAAAAGAAAATATGAAGATTTTAGTTAAAATTAAATTTGCTAGAATATTTAGTAGTGAAAAAATCTTACGTTTTGGGTCTTCTGCGATGATTGGGTTTCTTAGTTCAAGATATTCACCTCCTCCAATCTTATTGACAGCTTTAACACGGAAATAATATTCACTGTTTGGGATAAGATCTTTGACTTGCCATGAAAGCTTATTTTCACCAGACATGACTGGGATATATGTTCTACGACCAGCTTCTCTGCGTTCCAGAACATAGTGCAGAATAGGAGTACCACCATCAAAGTCTGGAGGTTCCCAGGATACTTTGCAAGAATTCTTAGTTACTTCACTTGCCTTAATGTCTTTACACTGTCCAGGTGGTCCTGTTTTAAATATGAACAATAAAATCAGTTAACTAAATAGATAGGAAGCTGCATTCCAACAAATACGAAATGACATTGCATTTCTTTGCATTGCAGAAAGCACACTAAACCCATCAATGTTGGCTACACAGCATGTATATGAATATATGTTTCTAAAGGTGAAGAATATTCAGAATTCTTGTAGGTTTTTTATGTTTATATGATGACTATTCATAATAATTGGGCTTTGAGCAGCCACTGACTAGTTAGACCAAATGGAGGTAGTGTTTTTTTGTGTGGGATTTTGAAGTAGTAATGCTTTTACAGCAATCTACATGTGTCTGTGTTGAAGTGATTCCTCCACATGGCAGAAAAGTGATTTTCCTAGTCCTTTCTTCTGTCAGCTGCAGGGCTCAAGTGAGGATAAGTATCTTTCTCAGAATGGAAGAAGCCTAGTTACCTATGACTTTGACATTGACTGAGCCAGTTGTCGATGCCAGCTTGTTCTCCAGTGTAATAGTATAAACACCAGCATCAGCATGAACACTGTCTATGACTTCCAGCAATGCAGAGGTGTAGTCGCTTTTCATTGTTGTTCTGTCACCAGCTTTCAACTCTTTGCCATCTTTGTGCCATGTTATAGTTGGGGATGGAACAGCTCTGAAGGGTATAGGGATACTTAATTTCTGTCCTTTTACAACAACAATATCACGGGTTTTTAGATCAATGGTTGGATTACCTGTAAAAGTAAATATAATATTACTAGAAAGTTGACAAACACCATTCTTTTTTTCAGTTATGAACATCTGAAAAAAAAAAAGAAAAAAGAAAAAAGAAATCTATTCTTACAGTCTGGATCCTTGGCAACAACTTTTTCTGAGATATCTGATGGCTCACTAGCTCCAACAGCATTGACAGCTCTGACTCTCAGCACATATTCCTTGTCTGGAACAACACCTTCCTCCACTTTACATTTTAGATCTTTTATTGGACGAGAATTGATTCGCATCCATTTTTCTGTTCCTGCTTCGCACATCTCAACATTATACCCAATAATAGGGCTTCCACCATTTTTCTCAGGTGGCTTCCATGCAATGCAAATGTGATTTCGACCTGCATCTGTGACATGTAAATCCTGAGGAGGGGAAGGAGGGCCTGCAGAAACAGAAAAGAATTGTGTAATTTTCCTCCCAGCATGTCTGTTCTACACAGTACACTGCTTCCATAATCCATACACAGCATATTATACTGCTACTTACTTGTTGGATCTTCAATATGAATGAGGTCGGTTGGTTCACTGGGATGACCACAGCCAGCTTCATTTTCTGCACGAACCTGAAACTGTACATCTGTACCTTCAATGACATCAGTTACTCTGAAATTGCAGTCTGGACCAGCTGTCTTGCCAGCTTTTACCCAGCGAGTGGCTAGTTTTTCTTTCTTTTCAATAACATATCTAAATAAATTGAGGAAAATACATCAGGCACTTGAAATATGAACACTTCAGACTTCTTGCTCAATAAAACGGATGAAGAGAGATTAGACTAGTTTGGCCAATGGAAAAGCAGAGCGAGCCATGGATCACAGATTCACACATCAGCCGCTTAGTACTGGCAGTCATGGTGGGTCTTGGATGTAATGGGGCTGATGTTACTGACAGACCCAATTCTGAAAGCCAATTCCTTCTGCTGTGTTCTCAGGTTTTAGAGAGCTGAAGATGTAAAAGAACCTCTAATCTATACTTGTATCTTTGCTTGTTTGGATCTCAGTGGTTATTCCACTGAGAATATTTGTAGATATTATCTGTGAGCTACTCAGCTGTCAAAATTCTGCCTAAAATAGGCTATGGGAAATAATGCAAATTAAGTGACTTATGTTGCTTCAGGCAGATCTCTGTAGTTGTCTAAGATATGCTTACTGTGATTGGGAAGGAGAGGTAGAGTAAAAATATAAAGAGGAAAAAAATCTAACTGGCATTGAAGGTGAATTTCAGACGACAGATATTTCAAAGACCAAAGAAAAGGACAAGTTAGAAGCAACCCAAAGAAGTAAAATGGTGTGTCTGAAAAGTGTAATAGAATATGAACAGAAGAGAGAAGATTTCATCTTAGCTCAATGTATACAGATTAAATGAGAAACTGAGGCAGAAGGTATATGTAACAATATTTGGTAGATGGGTCTAAGTGGCTACAGGTCTGGAGGGACTGGAGACTAAATTTTTATTTAGTTTCATTTTTAGACACTTAAAAATTTATATGCAGTTCAATTTAATCTGATTTGATAAGATAGTTTTTTTGAGGATGTTGACATACAATCATTGTTCATGCACATTAGGTTATTTATATTTGCATATTTTCCATATTTTAAAATCAAATCCTTAATTACTTTGGCCACTTGGCTTCTCTTTTACATCCATCTACCTCTTTTTCATATAAAATGAGTCCACTCAATATTTGACCATTTTGAGACAAATGTCTTCATTCACAAAAAGATCTTCATCTACAGGAAGCGTCCCACAAACTTAAAATTACTTTACCTTTGGATTGGTCTGCCACCATCATTCTTAGGTGGTTCCCATTTCAAATCAACATGACCTTTTGTCACTTCAACTATTGTAAGAGCATATGGAGGCCCAGGGGTTGCTAAAGGAAAAAATACACACATTAGAATAATAGGAATCCATTACACGTGAACTCTTTCTATCCATCACTCAGTAAGCAAATCTGAAACTTACTGAAAGTATCTTTAGCAAGCACTGAGTCTTCGATTTCACAATAGTCACTCTGTCCGATGGCATTTTCAGCAGCCACACGGAACACATACAATGAGCCTTCAGTCAGTGGGCTCACTGTATACTTGGTATCTTTCACTGTTGTATCAACTGTTTGCCAGCCTTTTCGCCTTACATCTCTCTTTTCAACAATGTAGTTGGTAATTGGGGAACCCCCATCTTTTTCTGGTACTGTCCATTTAAGATCTGCTGTGTTTTTAGTAATATTAATAACCTCAAGCCACCGAGGTGGTGAAGGAGGATCTGTAAAACAGAAAAAGAATGTAAAACAGGTTAGTGTATTTCCCATCAAAGATCTTGAAAGACAGGGAATACATCTAAAATATGAAAACTTTTTATTTTCTTAGGTGAAGCAGGACATATTGAAATATTTCAAAAGCCTTCCAAGAATTGACTTGGTACCTACAGAGACATGATGCTGTTTTAAAGACAGTGTATTTGCAGTAGCATCACTTTCTGAAACTATACTCACAAAGCCTCTCCTTGCACAGAACAGGGTCACTGGGTTCGCTGGGCTCACTCTCACCAGCCTTGTTCACAGCTCTTACACGGAATGAATATTCTTGTTTCTCCATAAGTCCTTTGAGGAAGTGTTCAGTTGTGGGAATTCCTTCAGCCACTCTCACCCACTCGTCTGTTCCGGTCTTTAATAGTTCAATGACATAAGATTCAATCTTTGCCCCTCCATCATGTTCTGGCTTTGTCCAGTTCAGGACTAATGATGTCTTGCCAACATCTTTCACAGTTGGCTTTCCAGGAGGCCATGGTGGATCTAGACAGGAGTACGATATTTATTACATGATTGAAAACAAAGGAATTTTTTGTAGTTGTTAAATTAAACCATTAGAAGTGTGTTTATTGTACCAATTGGGTCTTTCACTAAGATTGGTTCTGTTTCCTTGCTTGGTTTTCCAGGTCCTGCAAGATTCTCTGCCAAGACACGGAACTTATATTTCTTCTTATTTGTAAGACCTTTAACTCTGGAAATAAAAATGAAGTTCAGTTAAACCAAATTTACACATTAACTCATGCCTAAAACATTGTTCTCTCTACTCTTTGTACTACAGTTTATTTGGAAAATCTGAAAATATACAAATTACTGCTAATGATGTTTTATGAAATGGTCAACATTCGAAGTAGGTATATTGTCAGCAGTAAAATGGTGTGCCATGACACAGAATTCAACGTTTTGAAAGCCATCGTGCATTTTTGGAAGTCCTGTGATTGTTAGTCAAGATGCCTATCAGGGGAAAAAAAACCAGGGTTTTGGCAAATTAAACTTGAGATGGCTATGTCTGTTATTTAGGAATGTCTTATGAATATTCACATGGATCTAAACTTCTGGAAGTGAGGAAAAAAGAGTAAGAACAATGTAAAACTTGTTTAAAAGGCTGCTGTTGCATTTTTATGTCTCTGTGACTTATTTCAGACTAAACTGACTATAGTCTTACTTGAATGTTGTATCTTTCACAGGCATTTTATTGCATTTTATCCATTTATCTTGTTCAGGATCATATCTTTCAACCCAGTAGCCAGTTATGGGGCTGCCACCATCTTCATCTGGTTCATTCCATGTTAAGGTGACTGAATCTTTAGTAACCTCTGTAGGCTTGAGTCCTGTTGGAGGGCCTGGTGGATCTGTATAAATTAATAAATTAAAAACCAAAACAAAACAACAAAAAAACCCCATCACACATATGTTTAGACGTTTTTCCTTGTTAAAATATTGTAAAAATTTAACATTAATTTTATTAACTAACCAAATGAATATTTTGCAATGATGGGGCTACACTCTGCTGGCTCCCCAATACCATACATGTTCTCAGCACTGACTCGGAACACGTATTCTTTATGAGGAGTTAAGTTGGTAGCTCTGAATTTTGTATCCTTAATAGTTGATGACAACTTGTGCCATATTTCACTGTCTGTAGCTCTCTTCTCAAGGACATAGTTGGTAATTTTAGAACCCCCATCATCTCGTGGAGGATTCCACGTCAGAAGGCAGGATTCATTTGTGATTTCTGATACATCAAATGCAGCTGGTGGACCAGGTTTATCTGTAGAGGACAAGATGTGAATGTTAATCTTCTGCTTGCATACTTCAGTAAATTACTAATGATTTTTATAAACAACATAAAATACATGCATACCAAGAACATTAACTTCAACAACAGCAGTAGCACGCCCACTGGTGTTTACAGCTTCTATAATATAGGTTCCACTGTCACTCCTCTTGCTGTCTGTAATAGTGACTGTAGAATGATTAGGTTTCGTTTCAATGGTGATTCTGTTGTCAGGTCTCAAAATTTTGTCAGCCTTGGTCCAAGTAATCTGGGGCTCAGGTTTTCCAGTTACTTTTGCTGGCAGCTCAATTTTAGTTCCAGCTTTCACAGTAAGTCCAGCAAGGAGCTTCACATCTAAGAAAATTTCTGGAGCCTCTGATTTAGGAGAGAATAAAAACATTGTTATAGAAACAGTATTTCAGAAACTGATAAAAATAAAGCACCTACTGTAATTCAGTGATTGAAGTAATTACCTTTTGCATCAACGGCCTGAATATCATCTGTTGGCTTACTTGGCTTGCTAGCTCCTATTCTGTTCAAAGCCTTAACCCGATATGCATACCACTCGCCTTCTTTGAGTTTTGTTACTTCCATTCTGTTTGTTAAAAAAATAATAAAAATCCAGATATATAAGAGGTAAGGATGGCTCAGCTAGTTCAAGTGATATATCTTCTGATGTTATTTTACTTACTTTGTTTCAATAACAGGCTCCCCACATGTCTCCCACTTGTCTGTGCCACGTTGGGATTTTTCTACCAGATAACCCTTAATGCGGGCACCACCATCATATTTGGGAGGCTCCCATGTTAGGAAGATTCCTTTTGATGTTGGATTTCTCCATTTCACATTCTCGGGTGGATCGGGCACCGCTGTGAAAAATTATGACATATGAGGTCTTAGAAACCAGTCTAAGGAACATTTTGATTTACAACTTATTTTGAAGAAAATCAGCAAGATTTCAGAAACAGAAAATCAACAACAATGTGAAACTGTTGACTCACTTGCTGGTGTTGACATATTTACAGGTTCATCAATATATGCAGGTTCTCCTGGGCCACATTTATTGCATGCAGAAACTCTAAATAAATATTCTTTTCCTTGGATAAGGTCAGGTACAGTGAACTCTTGGTCAACAACATGATCCATAACCTAAAGAGAAGGAAGGCTCCAATGTGTTTCTAAAATTTATTTCCAAAGAGCACTTACCAAAATAAGACACAAATTCAGTAACACATGTGGAAACAACATAGCAAATAGAAATCAAAATGAGAAAGAATGAACTTACTTTGTTCCATGTTTTCCGGCTTACTTCACGTTTTTCAATTATATAGCCAGTAACTGGACTTCCACCATCATCTTCTGGAGGTTCCCATGACAGCTGTACTGTGTTCTTGATTATGTCTAGAACTTTAAGTTCTTTTGGTGCACTTGGACGAGCTAGAAATCACAGAAACAGTATTATTTTGTAATTGGAGTTTGACAGGTGATCAGTATGTAATCTATCTGCCAGAAGATTTACTACTCTAAATAGTAAAGTTTGATATTGAAAACCAGAAAAGAGGTTATTTGGAGGATGGATTTCTAGTTTTGAGTTACATTTTAACATACTTGGTTTACTGAAAGTTGTGTGATTTCACGTTATTAACCTAACCAGATTTTAGCAAGACAAATATGGAATGTTATTGCTAGAAGATATACATGTCTGCTTACCAATGACATTAACATCAATTTCTCCTGAAACAGATGACACGGGGTTTTCTAACGTTAAGGAATATATTCCCTTGTCTGGACGTTCACTTGGAGTAATTACAAGTTCTGCAAATGAGGCAGTGGTCTTCTTTGTTACACGATCACCCTCTTCTAAGACCTGGTCACCAAAAGACCATGTGGCGGTTGGTACAGGGTAGCCAGTGATAGGAACACGGATCTTGATTGGCTCTGGAACAATAACTTCCAGTCCATCTTTAAATGCACTTAGGTCCATTGTAGGTCCAACTGGAAAAAGTGGAAAATGTATTAGATGAACTATTTTCAGATGTTCTGAACGTGGCTAATGATAGTTGTGTTGAGAGCCTGATTTTGACTGCATCTCAGCCGGCAGGTCTAGGCCTAGTTATGGTTCATCACTCCCTACCCCTTCTGGCTAAATGTTTTTCAGAAATATGCGAGATGTTAAGGCAGCTTAGCATTATCAAATAGGAGATCTAATTCACCCTTTAATAGAAAAACTTTGTATTGTTTTGAAATTTTTTTTTTAAAATCTTCTCTGCCTTTTCTTCTGATACCCCCATCTGCCACAAAGCTAGGTCAGGAGACAAAGGGTCATGCCTTGTTCTTCAGGCAACCTAATAGCTCTCTACCTAATAGTGCAGCTAATTATCTGCAGAATTGTAATGGAGGAGAAACAGCTCAGAATCTCAAAGGTCTAAGGCTCTTTATGCTAGTTGTCATCACAGTTATCTATTGAAAAATACACATATTACCCACAAGATGCTCTTTAATTGTGTGTCTTATCTGATTAACTATCTTCAGTAAATAGCATAAAGCTTACCAAAAGTATCATCTGCAGTTAATGGCCCAATAGCCTCCGCTGGATCAGACACACCAGCTGCATTTTCTGCTGAGACTCTGTAGTAATAGCTGGATCCTGGTTTCAATCCAGTTACCTAAAACCCGCAAAAAATCATTTAGTAACTCATATAAAAGATGATCTACAAATTTTGAGTACTTAGTTGATGAACAGAACATCTTACCTTAAAAGTAAGAGCAGGTACTAGTTTTGGGTTACAGCGAATCCACTTGTCTGTTCCTTCTTCTTGCCTTTCAACAATATAGCCTAAGACTGGACTTCCACCATCTTTGAGAGGAGGTTCCCATGTAAGCTGCACTGATGACTTAGTTTGATCTGAATGATCAAGGTTAATGGGAGGACTTGGTCTCTCTGAAAATAATTTGAGAGAAATTCATTTTTGTAACAGGTAAGGGGGTATGGTTCTGCATATCAGCTGTCTGTACCTTGAAGTACTATTTTTAAAGCCTTTGCATAGCTTTTCTTAAACCAGTTTTTTAAACTGATGTTGGATTCTAATTTCTGAGTGAAAATATTTAGAGTTCTTACTGAAACAAAGGGTAGCAAGGTACTTCTAATATCTTTGAAGGATAAAAGTAGAAAAAACCTAACTGTACAGGGTATTTGCAGCACACATATGTCTCAATTGAACTTCCCTGCACATATAATATATAATCAGCCAAAATGTCCCTGTCTCATAATGCAATCACAATCAGTGCTTGCATACTTACCAATTGGGTCCATAATTTTTACTGCACGTGTAGCAGGGCTTGGTTTGCCAACTCCAACCATGTTTTGAGCTCTTACTCTGAAGAAATATTCTTCATTTTCCACAACATCAGTCAGGACAGCTGACAGTTCATCAGCTCCAGTGGACATAGTTGGCTCCCATTTGATGGAAGCTCTGTTACGCAGTTCAATAACATAGCCAATAATTGGAGAACCTCCATCATATTCAGGTGGTTCCCAGGTAAGTGTAGCTCCAAACCTGTTCACATCGGTAACTTCTACATTTTGAGGTGGACCAGGAACTTCTGCATTTTATTTTAGAGAGAAAAAAGAAAAACAAAGTATGTGTTTTTTTACCTATTCTTAGAGTTTCTACTGCTTTTCTTACATTCTCATCAAACACTGAGTTTTTCATCACTTCTGCTCACCAAATTTGCTCTTAGCTTCCACAGGTGTGTCTGTTTCTACTGGCTCACCAGTGCCCACTCTGTTCCGTGCACTGACACGGAAGAGGTACTCAACTCCTCCTTTTTGAAGTCCAGTAACACTGTATTCACAATTTTCAGCACGATCAGTGACTGTAATCCAGGTCTTACGCTTGATATCACGTCTTTCAACGACGTAGCCTATTATTTTACTTCCACCATCGCTTTCTGGTTCTTGCCAAGCGAGGCCAACTTCACCATCATAAGTTTCAGTGACTTCCAAGTTTCTAACTGGACCAGGAACATCTAACAAAGGTATGACAATTTTTTAGGGCATCACATCTTATTTTCTCCACCCCACCCCCCCCTCCCAGCTTAAATAAATGCAAGCATGGTTTTAATAATGAGATTACTTACCAATGACCTCTACATTGATGAATGCTTCTGCCTGGCCGTGTTTGTTTCGAAGTATTACCTTGTACCTTCCCTTATCAGATGTCTTTGCTTCATAAATTTTGAAGGTACTGCAGTCACCTGTTGTATCAACAGTTGTTGTGGGTAGACTTTCTTCCCCTTTCAACCATTCAGCTTCTGCTCTTGGGTAGGCATCATATGGAACAGTCATAGTCAAAGGCTTCCCAACATCAACCACAAGGTTTTGATCACCAGTCTTGATTCTAGGTGCAGCTAGAGAACATCAATGTGACAAGTAAGTACTTACATATCAAAAAAAAAGAGAAAAGGATATATTTGTGTAGTCAGCAAAGAAGGTAACATAGAAAAGTAAAAGAAGCTGTTGTGTGAATTCTAAGCAAATCCTCCATATACTCATTGGATTGCTCCAGAGAAAGAAACTCAGGCTGGTTGGTATGTACTGTGTCCTCCTGTAAAATCAGGGAAGAGAGAGTTGCTTTTTGAGCACTAATTTAATGTATTTTATTAGTCTGATCTTGTAAAATAGACACATTAGGATTTAAGTGTCTTATATGTCTGAAATGAGTAGGCCAAGTAATTTTCATGTTTTAGATGTGCAGTGATCCAATTAAAAAGTTCTGTCTCCTTTAACAGTCAATTAACTATCTTTGGTACAGACACTGAAAAGTGACCTAGATTTTCCTCAACAGTTGGATGAGTGTGGTATAATAAAAAATGTTTGTTGCCTGAATTATAATTCATAGATTTTAACAGACTTGCACTTGTGTCAGCCTGGCTGTGTATTCATTTTAATTCAACTCTTTGAAAGATCAAAAATCAATTTAGTTAAATAGTTAATTCACTAACGTGAGATTTTTATAAAAGAAACACAAAACAAGCAACTTACCAGCTAATTCAAGCTTAGCTCTAGCTTCCTTATCTTTGGCAATAAATCTGTATTCCCCTTGGTCACGGGGCTTTATCTCGCACACCTGCAGCCTGTGGACCTTTCCTTCACTCATCATCTGATGTTTGTCACCTTGGACGATAATCATGTTGTTTCTCAACCACTTGACCTCCACACCATCTTTGTTCAACTCAGCTGTGAAGATGACATCTGCACCAGGAGCTTCATAAATATCTTGTGGTGGTCGGATGATCTCAACAGGGATTTCTGAAATAAATGTCAATTCATGTGGTGATATTTTTATATTGTTTCTATTATTACTAAATAATGAAGAAATAAATCCTATTCAGTTTTACTCATACCTTCAACAAAAAGTCTTGCCCTAGACTTCCTGTCATCCACTCCACAGGAATATTCGCACTCATCATCTAGTCTACAGTCTTTTATGATTAATCTGTGCAGATTTCCATCCTTTTCAAACTGGTATCTTTATGGGGGAGAAATGTAAATAGTATTTTAGTTTCCAGACAAAGCAACAAAGTAAAGCAAGCATGCTTAGCGTATTAACAACTTTAATAAAATGTACATACTTCTTGCCTTCTTTGATTTCTCTTCCATTTCTGTACCATCTTACACTAGCTTTCTCCTTGGAAAGCTGGCATGTAAAGACAGCATCATCAAATTCAGTGACTGTTTGGTCCCGAAGATGTTCAATGAAATCTGCTGGTGCTTCTGTGATGAGAAGCTCTGCAACAGATTTGTCTTGTCCAGCAGTAACAGTGTATTCACCTTCATCTATAAACCCACAGTCTTTAATGATGAGTGAGTGCTTGTATTTATCAATTTTGTACAAAATGCGCTTGTTGAATGTGATCTCTTCACCATTCTTTGTCCATTTGAGGGTTGCATTAAGGCGATTAACTTTGCACCAGAATGTGACAGTTTTCTTTTCCATAGTCTCAATGTCTTCAAGGGGCTCAACAATTCTGAGATCCTCCTCTGTTAAGACAAAAAAAACCAAACTAAATAATTTACATCCTTGTGGTCCTGATGTGAAATTGAATGTAAGATGATGAAATTATTTTAATACAATGCAAGTTATTTACCTAATACTGTTAAGGCAGCAGAGCTCTTGGCATGTTCCCCTCTCTGGTTTGACAGTGAAATGGTATAGGTAGCTTGATCTTTCAGCTGTGCATCTCTGATTCTGAGAGTATAAACTAAATCCTTCTGGACAATAATGTATTTTGCACTATCAAATATTGCCTCATCATTTTTGTACCACTTCTCTTTGGCACCTTCTTTATTGACTTCACAGTTGAAGATAATTTCTTGACCCTCATTAACTTCTTGGTCCTTAAGGGGAGTTATAATCCTGAGTTTTTCTGAAATTGAGAAAGTAGAAGAAATGAGACATCATGAACTATAAGAAATGCAACAAAATATGCACCTGCACATTGATAAAATAAAGCTTACCTATCACTGTTAAACGTGCTGTAGCTTTAGCTTCACCAACCATGACAGTGTATTTTCCTGCATCTCCTAGAATAGAGTCTTTAACCACAAGATTTCTCTTTTTGCCATCTGAAGTGATGTCATACTTATCACCAGGCTCCAGGACTGTGTCACCCCTCAGCCACTGTACTGTAATTGCCTCTTTGGATACTGAACAGGCAAATTCAGCTTTGTCTCCTTCAAGCACCTCCAGATTTTGTGGTCTGGTTAGAAATTCTGCTGCAAGTTCTGAAAGAAAACATTTTTGTAGATATATACTATTTGGATTTATTTTTCACTCATGAAGAGAATAAACCCAATATTTGTATTCTTGCTGTTTGGTTTTTTTTTCCAGAAAAAAGGCCACCAAATAACTGTCTTACCATGTACAGTAAGTTTTCCTGTTGTACTAGAGCTTGGGAGCTTGCAAGTATATCTGCCAGCATCTTCAGGATGAGCATTACGTATAAGAAGAATTCTCTTCCGGCCATCAGAAATGTGCTCAAATCTACCACCATCAGGCACTTCTTCATCCCCTTTAAACCAAGCAACTTCGGCATTAGGCTTTGAAACTTCACAGATCAATTTTACAGTGTCATTTTCGTTTACTTCAAGATCAGGAAGATTTTTTGTGAAAACGGCCTCTTCCTCTGTAACAAGAATTTAGAAAGATTACTAAAGCCTTTCATCAAAAAGACATTTTTTCTTGTTCATAGATTAGATTGTAAAACACTGTGTTTACCTATCACTGTGAGTAGGCCTGAAGTTCGAGCTGTTTTTGCTTCACAGGCGTATTCAGCTTCATCATCAAAGACACATTTACTGATAACAAGAATCCGTTCTGCACCTTTGGAAATTATGTCATATTTCTTGCCTTTTCTAATTTCAATGCCATCCTTAAACCACTTCACCTGTTTTAGAACAAATCAACATTGCTATTAATATTAACATACTCATCAGAGATTTCACTTGTGTGTTGTTTTGTAACAACAAATAAAAGCTCTAGTTGAAGGAGCTATTCAGATCAAAAAGCATTATTATTGACCTTGACACTCGGACGAGAAATTTCACATTCAAACCGAGCAGATGCTTTTTCTTTAACTTCAAGGTCAGTTAGGGGCTTCAGGAACTCAACACGAATTGCTGTAAGAGAAGAGAATATTTTTAGTAGAGGAAAGTCTCTGGTAGAAAAGAATAAATTGCTGACATTTATATTATTGCTAGTCATAGACACTAGTACAGAGTGTTTATAGCACTTAGACATTTTGTAGAGAATTGTAAGTTACTCACGTTCTACATTGAGAAAACACGATGTCTTAAAATCCTTAGCATCACAGGTGTAAGTTTTTGCATCATCCAGTGTGCAGCCGTGGATAATGAGTTTTCTGACTCTGCCATCAGAAATGATCTCATACTTCTTTGTTTTGTGAATTTCTTCTCCATTTTTGAACCATTTAACTTTTGCGTTTTCTCGGGAAACTTCACATTCCAGTATTGCAGTTGCCTCCTCTTCAACAGTCTGGTCCTCAAGTGGTTTAGTAAATTCAACTGGGGGTTCTTAAACAAAAAGAAAGATTTTTGATAGAAAAGATCTAAATGATAGCCAGCCCTCTGCTAGTGCAGAACTGTCCCATACTGTTTAACTAAATTTGCTTGACTGAATAAACAAAAAAGGTCCTGAGATATCTCTGCTGATTTTTTATTATTTTTAATTTTTAATGCCCTGATGCGTCCAGGTAATTCAGCTAATTTCCTCATTTTCAACCTACTGTAAGATTAGGCTGAATGACATCCTTGCCTGTGGGGTTTTTACTCACAAATCATCACAAAGTCTTGCAACTGTGTTTCTTTAGCTGAACTATACCCATGTGATCGTAGTAACTCTGAAGTTATACTCTGATTTTTCTCTCCTTGAATTTCTAAAATAGCTAGAAGTGTGTGCAGTTTTTTGACTTCTTAGCCATACAGAGCTCGCAAGCAGTGCAAGTGGGTATACAGTCAATATTATGTCACTTGACTGATGGTGTAGTTGTGCTCTCATAGGTTTCTGGATACTCCAAGGAGCAGAAAAAAGCCATTGGGAGCCATAAAGGCCAGTATATGCAGGTCATCTTGAGGTGAATTGAATGTTCAAATCTGCAACTAAGCCCTGACAATCCTAATGAACTAGTTCATCTCCCACGTCTGACATGTTTCCAGTATTTCCCCCTTTCCTCAGCTCTTCTGTGAAGCATAAAGACTTTAAGTGGTTTTGTTTTGTTTTGTTTTTGTTTTTTGTTTTTGTTTTTGTTTTAATGAGGAAAGTTATCTATCAGTCCAATATTGTATGTATGATCCTACTAATTTGATATATGGTGTATATTAACATCCTATTTCAGGTTGAAACATGAATGGGCCATTAACACTGACTATGGGATAATTAAAATGACTGACTTACCTTTCACAAAAAGATTTGCTTGAGTTCTGAAATCTTTTGCTGTCAGTGATACTTCTCCCGCATCTGTTAACTTGACATCTCTAAGAATCAGTGTGTGAACTCTCCCTTCAGCACGTACCACAACCTTATAAAGTACATAAAAAACCCCTTTTAAGTATCTTCAAAACATGTCTAATAAATATTTCAATAAATAGCATTGCTATTTAGTGTTATCTGTGAAGTTTGGTTTTTATTTTTATATGAAATGTCTGTAATTTTCTTTTGTATATACTACCTATAGCTCAAGACACAAATGCTGTGAGGATTTTGGGAACCATTTCAGTTTTGTCCTTTCACTTACAAGAAATTGTACTTTTAAGTTTTCTCATGTTTTAAGGTATTCACATCCTTGTCTTAGAAAACCTGAATCTACAACCAAAGGTCAAAATGAGGTTGACTTGAGATCGTATTTATTTTGAACAGGTAGTAATAAATAACAAAATAAGTAAATTTACAGGAAAAAGTTGGTATTACTCCTGGCTACCTCTAAAAAATTTTAGAGTGTTATAAATAGGTTTGGCACCCCAGCCCTCCCCCCCATACACATTTTTGTTTCTTAGATATTTCTTGTTTTCTCTTTTTGCAACGTGTGTAATATTAATAAAGGCTATATTTAATCCTTCTTGCAGGGCATAAATGAGAAATCTGACTTTCTATTATTACATTTTGGTAAAAAAATTCTACCTAAAAACACATTTCCATGTTGATCTATTGCTGAAACGACTTCGCAATCCTGAGCCTGAATTGGGCTACTCCTACACAAACATCCCTTTTCTCTAGGGAGTGCACCTGGGGTATTCAAAGATACATCCTGCGTTGCAGCCATTAAGAGGGCTGCTACTCATTCATTCCGTAAATTTTAACATAGCTGTTGCAAAACTCTATTTTCATAGAAGTATTTGATTAAGTAGTAGATGCTGGTTTAAAAAAATGAAGGGGAAAAGCAAGCTTCTGGCTAAGGAAGAAGCATAACAGATTAAGTGACTTTTGAGAAGGCAGTCTCTTTCGTTTCAGAGGAAAGGAAGAAACTAAGAGGGTCTCCTTCCTCCAAATAGTCATTGTGTCCCTGAAAACTAGCTCTAGTGAATGCTCATCTGAAAGAGATTGAGATGAAGCCAAATATATCTTTGACCAAGATATGCAGTAAAGATAAAGAAGTTACTTCAGTAAAGGTTACATGTGTATGGCTGAATGACAGCCACAGAGGTAAAATAATGTTTTCAATTTAAAACAAATGAAATGAAACACTTGTACAATTAGATTGATCCTTGAAGACAGTAGTAAAAATGTTTCAAGAGACTATTTTAAATGGGCAGAAAGTAAACCATCAGGTAAATATATGGTTTGCTCTTAATTTCTTGATAAAACTTCAACTTAAGTCAAATGACAGTTTTTACTGTATGCGTAAACTGAATGAAAATCTAGATTTATTTTAACATAATTAAAATTATAGCTCAGACAGACAGGAACAAAATAATGTACCATCATACAGAATGTTGACCATATAATATTTTTCTTGCCAAGCAGTAATAACTATCAAGCCACTGCATAACTATCACTGCACTGATCAAGTTTTCCACATTTTTATTCCTAGTCTCAGAAGCGATTACCTTGATTTATTATGTCTCATCTGCTGAGTTTTGATTATGCTTAGCTGTTCTTAAATACTGTAATAGGGTTGTCTGTCACCATGATCAGTTTTTCTTTTCCTATTTCTATATTCTTTTTTTTTATGAAATAGTTTTTATTTAGGCAAATTTGGTGAAACTCAGAAAGATCAAGTAAAACCTGAAAATAATATGTTAAAAATTGTATTTCAAAGAAAAAAGTCTGTACCAAAGTATTATTAGCATCATCATTACAGGTTCTGAAACTTTGCTAGATTGCCTTTAAAGTTTGATTTGTCTGAGGTTTCCAATTTGTATTTTCATTTGCGTTATTTCCCTTAGGCCTAGTATGTGAAAAAGAAGTCTTAAAACCAGTGATATTCATTTACATTTTATTTTTTTCTAATGTATTTTTATGTTTTTTTAATGTATTTCCCCTACCATTAATTTTAAATATTAAGTTGACTGCATTCCAAGCTGCTCAGATTTAAGAGCCAGCACTTGATGAAGGGTTAAAAATAACTAGTGAGAAGTGCTTGACAAGCAAATCTGCCCAGAAAGTTATCTGGAGTGCCAGAACAAATGCCTGAAATGGAATTTCAATCCCCTTAATCCCCTTATATGCAGAATTGGACTGCAACTCAGCTTTCAGGAGGAAAAAAAAAACATTTCCTGATAGCACCTTTCAAAACTCACTCACAGTAACTACAGTTAACCTGAGCAAAAATCATTCAGTATCCCTGTTGCTGGGTCTCCAGTAGAATCAGGCACAAAATAACTGTTGTAATGATTGATATTTTGGAACCTTAGTTACCCTTTGTATGATAAATACTTGTAATCCAGAATACTGGAATTTCTGGGGTAAAAAATGCTATATCTAATTTAGTGAGGATTTACAATTTGGCTGTGTTGCTGTGCCTTAGTGACTCTACTGGCAGAGAGTAAATGAGAAATAAAGAAGGGGAAGAGTTGAAAGAGAGGAAGGATGAGGAAAAACAAAGTTTAGTTTCTTTACCTTATCACTGGGCTCCAGTTTCTTCCCTTGCAGGAACCACTCTACTGGGATTCCCTCATAAGAGAGCTCGCAGTCGAAGGTTGCAGATTCCCCAGCTGTCACTGTTACATCCTTGAGGGGTCTCAGCAAGCCAATTACTCGAGCTTGATAGGAAGAGGACATCATTTTCAGATCAGTCACTTCTACCCAAGAGAGAGCTGCTGCCCTTACGTACTAATCTCCATGGTGGCTTCCCTCAAGAGAGACAGACATCGCAATGCTGCTCTTTAAATTCCCTAAATAGAAGAGGCCACCCTGGGTTTTGAGGGGGAGGGCTGGTCACCTAAAATTTCCTATTTGCAGACTGTGTTTCTTTAAATTGAACAAGGTCAGCAGGAAAGTTGCTGTGCATCTGTCTCCCTGTCAAGCCTTGCATGCCTCTTGCTAGATAAGGCATGTGTTTTCCAAAATAGCGCTGGCTAGGATTGGAGTGGGAAACAAGTGGTCGTGAACCGTGTGGTCTGTCCCTGTCTGTCAAGCTCTTGGCCCTATCCCCAGATATTGCTGGGATCCCATCCTCTCAAGTTAACATGATACTTTATGCAGTAAAGCCTTTGCTTGTAATGCTTTGATTTCATAACAACATATGATGCCAGACCATGAAACAGCCCTCAAGGCCATCTCCTTATTTTCACTTCTGCTATATGAATAAACTATATACAAGCTTAAAAAACATATAGGACATTCCTTAACTAAAAAAAAAAGAAAAAAAAAAAAGTCTTGAGTAATTAATCCTTGAGTTTATGTTCTGGAAAGAATTACTGTCTGTTCAATACAGTATAGAGATTTGGCCACCCATTCTAAAGAGGGAATAAACACCTTGTTTTCACTTAATTAATTAATTTCAGTTTAAAAGACACTTACGTTTCACTCGAAGGTGAGCACCAGATTTGGCATTTGCTGCTTGGAAATCTACTCCACCAGCTTGATCCAAGCGTACATTGTACAGTGTAAGGAAGTGTTTTTTGCCTTCCTCTTTGATTTCACATTCCTTCAAAAAGACAAGTGAAACAACTTATTCAGTATCATTTTTGTGTTCCTCACCACAAGAGCCCCTACTTCTCCTCATACCATGCATCTGTAATGTCCTCTTCCATTCACAAATCTTAGGGCCACTACCACCTGCAATATACCTTAGAAACTTTCATTTATAGGACTTTCCTTTCAAAGTCTTTTCCTAGTACAGTCTGAATACAGTTTTCTGTCAGAAAGAAAGGGCAAGAGGCAACACATTTGTGGTAGTGAATGGTATGTGCTGACTGACTAGCCAGTATATCCATATTTAGACCAGTCAGAAGCCTAAGGGAACAAGAAATTTCTAAGCTTGTGCTGTGACATTTATTGAGGAGGGTCCTTTTCTCTTATCCAGACACTGATTTTCACAGAACATCTGGTCTTTGTGTATTATTCACATTGGTACTGTTACATCAAAGATTTGCCAAATTGTTGCCAGTTGTGACTGTTTTGTTTCTTAATTTTCTGGATTCTTCCAACAAGGAATGAATAATATTTGATTAACCCTTGTACCATTTAAAACCAATTTTAGCTGTCATAGTAATAGAAAGAAGTCTGAAAATGTGATCTATATCTATTTAAACCAAACATAACTCAAAAAAACAAAGGTAAATGCAGACAATCCAAAGTTTGTATTTTTAAATGCCATTATATCTAAATGAATTCCATGATGTCTTTGTACTTTGGATACATGATTGTTAGGGACTGGTAATATAGAATCTACTTATTTATGTAAAATAATTTATTATTTAGCTATATTATCTATTATTTTGGATGAAATTTATACTACATTTTAAAAGTTATAGTGAAAAAAACAGTATTTTTATTATCGTGACCCTCTGATGAAAGCAGGAGATTTCACTTAGTTTCTGCAGCCACCTTTTCCCTCACATCCTACCTCCCCACAAATTGCTGAGACACACATAAGAAACATCCTGAAATATTTGCTTACAGCTGATTCAGTGAGGGGTTCTCCCTTTAGCTTCCAATTGCCATGGACACCTTCCTCAGAGATTTCAACATCAAAACGGGCGGTCTCTGTCTCAATCACTTCCACGCTGTATAGTGGACGTATAATCTCAATATCCCGATCTGGAGGGAGAAAAAAGAAAAAAAAAAGAGAAGGGATTAATTCCCTCAATCTCTAACAGACCCCAAAAGATCTCTACCTCAGTGCAGCCCAGTACAATAACCATACCTTCAATATTGAGTTTAGCAGAGGTTTGATCAGTACCACAGTCACAAGTATACTGTCCAATGTCTTTCTTCAAAGCTTTCTTGAGAATAAGGATTCTCTTTCTACCATCAGCCTTAATAACAACATTCTTTGATGGAGTAATTGGTTTGCCATCCTTCATCCATTTCACTGGGGCATCTGCTTTGCTGATTTCACATTGTAAGATTACTTCATCTTTCTCTACAGCAGTATAATCCTGCAGCTTCCCAGTGAAGTAAGGGTCTCCCTCTGCAAGTAAAAGTTGATATGTTTCAGTTTGAAGTTTAATATTTCAGATCATTTATTCTCACCATAAAATACATTTCTCATTTATGCCCTGCAAGAAGGATTAAATATAGCCTTTATTAATATTACACACTTCTGTTGCAAGAAAAGAAAACAAGAAATAACTAAGAAACAATTCAGCATATTACTAACATTACTGACAACATTGTTTTCATGCTTTAGGAGTTTCAGAGCACCATTTAAGTATGTAATAGTTGATTTTGCAACAGTTGCATGAAATTTTAAATTATTTTAACTACCTTTTGTGTGAATGGGGAAATGGAGACCCAAAGAAGACAAACAAATTATAAAATTGTCAAAAATCACAATGTAGATTCAGGTTAAACAAACAAACAAACAAACACAAACCAAAAAACAAGCCCGCCAAAGCTAAACAAAACCAACCCTAAGACTTTTTGATCACCATTTTTCTTATACTAAGACTCTTCTGATAATATACATCATGTCAATTCTTTGGGGTAGTCTTACCAAGAACAGTGAGTTTAGCTTCTGAGGATTTGCCCATAGCCTCCACTCGAATCTGAGAAGTATCATCAATAGTAAGATCTTTGATTGTGAGTGTATGGAATTTGCCATCATCTGACATAGAAACCACTTTGCTGGTATGTAATCGCTGGTCATTCTTGAACCAGGTAACAGGAATATTTTCATGGGAGAGCTCCACAGTGAACACTGCAGTTTCTCGCTCCTTTTTTGTTACATCCTTGAGAGGAGTAATGAATTTCAGGCGGATACCTATAACGAAATAACATTTCATTAATAATAATGTTACCATTAAAAACTGTTCAAGGACTATGGTGCTAATATTTCCTGAAATGGCAAAGTAAGACGAACCTTCAATAATTAGCTTGGCACTTGTTGTCTTATCCTCAGCTTCAAACACGTATTTGGCTTCATCCTCAAATGCAACAGATTTAATAATCAGAGCATGCTTTGTTCCGTCTGAAATAATTTCAAATCTTTCATCAGGTGTGATCTCTTGTGTTCCTTTCAACCAGCGGAAAGTCTTGGGTTCTCTGGACACCTCACATTCAAATTTGCCTTCATCTTTCTCAAAGACCTTCACATCACTTAGTGGAGTGATAAAGATGAGAGGCAATTCTGAAATCAAAGAAGAGCATTTTCAGTTCAGCAGTAGGTTCATATAGACCTTTCTGCTGCTAGATTTTTTTAATGCTCTGAGATACAGGTGGAAATGTTGGCAAAGTGCAGACCGTACCTTTCACTTTTAGATTAGCAGCACTTTTAGCATTAGCAGCCTGGAAAGACACTTCGCCAGTCATATCAAGTTTGCAGTTATGAAGAACAAGAGCATGTTTCTTCCCGTCTTCAATGATTTCACAGTCCTGGTGATAAAGAAACACCCCCCCACCCCAAATATGAATATTCTAAGAAACCACTCAGAAGATGTTATTATTACATATGGCGCTTTTTTTTTCTAGTGTAAATTGTGGTCTAAAAATAAAGAAGCAGTCTTACAGGTGAAGGTGTTAGGGTTTCTCCCTTTAGCTTCCATATAGGACGGACATCAGGCTCAGAAATCTCAATTTCAAAACGTGCTGTTTCACCGACAAATACTTCCACTCCATACAGTGGGCGCTCCACTTTAATTAAGCGAGCTAAAATAAAAAAAAAACAACCAAAAGTTCACATCTGTTTACTCACTCATTCAATACCAGAGAAATGTAGTACTGGAAAGGATCTCAACTCTCTCCCTATCCCTTTTTTAGAGTGTTCAAGTGCTGTAACTCGTAAATGTTTATCTAACCTCTTTTTAAAAAGCTGCAAGTTTGGGCAGTCTACAACCCCCTTCTATAATATGTCTGAAAGTTTAGTTATGTTTACTAAGAATATTTTTCCTCATTATTAACCCAGATATCTTTTAAAGTGAATTAAACTAATTGATTTTATTTTCTGACTGTAAATAGACACAGAATAATTGATCATCACTGTCTTTACAACAGCCATTTATATATGTTAAGATATATTGTCTCTTGTAAATACTGTTAATAATTGTAAATCTATCTATTTCAGCTATTCATCATAACAACATGCTTTCTAAAGGTACAATTTTTGGTGTTGTACTCTAGAAAATGTTTGTTAGTCTACATCGTTTTATGAAGGTTTCAGTACTTTCCCTTAACCAAGGCATGATGACTTACGTTCAACGCTGACATTAGCACTTGTCTTGTCTGTTCCACAGTCACACTCATAAACACCCTTATCACTCTCTGCAGCCTTCTTGATTGTCAGGATACGGCGCAAGCCATCTGTTTTTATGGAAATTCTGTTGGAAGCTATTAGTTCTTCACCATCTTTGTACCATTTTACTGGCACATCTTTGCTGAGTTCACACTCCAGAGTAATATCATCTTTCTCCACAGCACTGTAGTCTTGCAATTTCACAGTGAAGTATGGATCAGCCTCTACAAAAGGCATAGTGGATATGAAAAAGTAAGTTAGTAAAATAAATTTACTAATACATCAATATTTTGTCACTTTCTACTAATAAAAATTGTTTATATATATTCTATCACACATTTTAAATTATTTATGTAATTACCTAAGACATTGAGGTTTGCTTGTGTGTTCATGTTCTTGACTACGGCCTTTATTTCAGAGATATCATCAAGTGTTACTTCTCTCATTTCTAGTTTATGAACTTTGCCTTCTGAAGTAATAAAAACTGTTCTGCTTGTGTGGAGTCTCTTGTCATTTTTGTACCATTTCACTACCATGTCTTCATGAGAAAGCTCAAACTGAAAGTGAGCTGTTTCCCCTTCTTTCACTGTTTGATCCTGTAGAGGTGAGATGAACTTCAGCCTCACACCTGTAATGCAGACACATAAATACCTTTAGAAAAATGCTAATGTGGTTCTAAAAGATACATTCTTTATTCATGTATTATTATTTTGTTCATAAGAAGATACTAGCCTTCCACAAACAGTCTTGCAGTGCTCTTCTTGCCATCAACTTCAGCAGTGTATTCTCCCTCATCATCAAACTGAGAATCATTGATTACAAGAATATGCTTCTTTCCATCTGCAATGATATCAAATTTTTCTCCGATCTTGAGTATATCAGTGCCCTTAGACCATATAACATTGGCTTCTCTGGTAAGGACACACTCAAACCTGGCTTGGCGCCTCTCAGGGACAGTAACATCTTTTAGAGGCACAGCAAAGTCCAGTTCAATTTCTGGAAGCAAAACAGAACACAGCATTTGTAAAGTGCTCTATGCAAAGCTGGTTTAAGTTGATATAGTACTCTATTGTGCACCATACCTTTGACTGTCAGGATAGCTGTAGTAACTGCATTAAGTGCCTGGTAAAGGACTTCACCAGCTTGCTCTAACTTGACTTTGTGCAAGGTTAGGAAGCGCTTTCCTCCTTCTGATTTGATTTCACATGTCTGGAGAAATGACAGACTTCAGTAAATACAATGTCAATGCCTTACTGATGGGTATTTTTAAAAAAGGGATTCTATAAATATTTTATACACAGTAAAGAGTCAGCTAGAAAGAATGGAATTGCTTTTCAAGGAAAGTTAACACTTTCACTTAATAATTAAAAATAGAGTACATTTCTTCAGCATTCCATACTTCTTCGAAATGTCAGCACCATTCCCAGCAATGTATGTAGGATATTTTTATTACTGTCTGAATAATGTGCTGTGATCCTCTGAGAAAATGAAGCTCTTCAAAACTTAGCTTTTGGAGCATGTAATTCTTACTTAGAGAATCAGTATTTTTTAATCACCATAATGCTTAGCCTTTCTATATTCTGGACTGAGTAGCAATGACGGACCTGCAAAAATCTTACTATAAAGACTCAAAGGAACTTGTTCACAGTGTTTACATTTAAATAAATTGTGTTGCAAAATTCAAGGATGCTTACAGGTGAGGGTCTCAGGATTTCTCCTTTTAGCTTCCATTCACCAGGAATATCATCCTCAGATATTTCTGTATCAAAGTTTGCTGTTTCTTTCTCGTAAACTGTGACATCCTCTAATGGCTTCAGAAGTTCAACTTCACGTTCTAGAATGCACAAATACACACATATATAATTAGGTCAGCTTTTGATAGACCTTTATAATAATTAAGATCACCTTTTTTGTTGGTTTGTTTAGAGGTTTTTGAACATTGGCCTATGAGCCAATACAAATAAATGCTTCCTTACCACCAAGGGTCAGTTTTGCTGGGTATCTGCGACCTTCAACTTCCACTGAATATTCCCCAATATCAGCAGGGCCAGCATTCTTGATTTTCAGGAAAATCTTATTTCCTTCTTTCAAGATTTCTGTCTTGTCAG
>NW_010197193.1:83717-185903 GCF_000695765.1 Mesitornis unicolor | reverse complement strand
AGGAATTTCCTCATCTCCCTTAAACCATTTAACATTTGGTGTATCCTTGACAATGTCACAGGTGAAAGTAGCTGTTCCTTTTGGTTTCACATGCTGGTCTCTTATGGGTTTTACTAACCAGTCTCTTATCACTTCTGCATGACAGAAAGTTGCATAAAAATACAGCTTAGCAGACTTGCACTACAAATAAGAGGGTCATAAATAGAAGAAACAGAACTAAAAGATTTTGTATTACAACAAGCTTTTAATAGCTTTAAAAATCTTATCTGTCCATTTATATTGTCATGCTATTAGAAATGCTTTCCTAATTTAAAAATGGCCCAAATATCCTACTGAGAAAGGAAAACATGTTTTTGATTGCTTACCTACTACCTTAACACAAGATGAGCATGACAGCTCGGTGTTTTCCACGGTAACAGTGTAAGTGCCAGCATCAGCATCATCTGAATCAGTGATTGTGAGGGAATGTGACAAACCAATAATGCCCAGAGCAAATTTCCCAGGCTTGTCTTTGATGATCTTCCCATCCTTCCTCCAGACGACACTTCTTTCTTTGTTAAGCTCACATGTCAAGTACAGTGGCTGGCCTTTGACCACAGTGACTTCTTCTTCAAGAGTTTTCACAAATCGCACTGGGAGCTCTGTGGGAAACAACATTTTGATTTGTCTCATTTATATATAGAAGGTGTGATGCAGAAATGCCTTATATATTCAACCAATATGTGTAGTGATTGATGGAAACGAAAGGATGCATCAATCAATCACTGTAAATTCACAACGTACCACTACTTCTAGCTTGAGGAGCAGCTAGTCTTTAAACTATTGATAAACCTGAAACAGGGAATACCTTCAACAACGAGTTTGGCTGTAGAGGTCTTCTCTTTGTTCCCCAGTCGTAACACACAAGTATATTCACCAGCATCTGACAGCTGGACATCAATAATATGCAGCTTCCTATCTTTGCCATCAGCAATGAACTTATGTTTTGGGCTCTCTCGAATGTTACTTCCATCTTTCATCCAGCTGGTAATTGCAGTGGATGGTGAAATAAGGACTTCAAAGATTGCAGAAGACCCAACAGATTCAGCTTCTGTTAGCACTATATCTTTCATCTCCTTGACAAACTTCAGTGGTACCGCCTTGAGCTGGTAAGTAAATGGAGGCTCTTCAGGAGGTTTTTCACCACCACTGCCTGGCCTGAGTTTCCTTCTTTCTGCATCTGCTGGTGAAGGTGTCTTCTTGGCTGTAATTCAGATACAGAAATTAATAAACTAATCCTGATTTATTGCTTCTGTTTGCAGGTATTGACTTTTAGTATCCTACCTTTGACTGGACTGATACCCTTCGGAGTTTCTTCTTTTGGTGGCTTGGCCTCTGAAGTAGAATAGCAATGTTATTAGGAATGTAGTTAAATAAACATACGTACTCAAATTAAAAGAAACATTTATTTTACAAATCATATTTTCTCTTCCTTTAGTTATATACACATACAAGAGGAGGAAAAAATAAACATATTTATATATTTACACAACTTATACTGTCTAGATCTCAATGGTAAGTTCAACATCTTGAAGCATGGGAAATACGCATATTCAGCAGTGGGCACTGAAAGGCAGCTTAGAAGCTCCTAGTTCCTCAATTTATTGTCCTACCCATTATTTTGTAAAATTCTGGCATTCCCTGACACCTTACTCAAAGTTAGGTCCTCCATCGATACCCACCTGTCAACCAAAATAGCTTAAGTACCTATTATAAATTATATGGGTTGGATTTTTTTTAGAAAAAGCACACACTTTTACTAATGAAGAGAGCAAAAATATAAGTTGTATGAATTAAATACATGTTTCAGGACAATGTGATACTCTCACAAGCAAGAGATGTTCTGTTAGTTTCCCAACTTGTGATGAATCATCTCAGACTTTTGAAAATATTTCCCATGCTATACTGCTTCTTACAATCAATTTTTAAAGGAAATATAAAATATACTTTTAATGGGAGAATGATATGAATGAAATGCAGATTTTATTGCAGTGGATGGAAAAATGAATACTAGAAAAAATATGTGAGTTTTTCTGAGAAGATAATGGCACACCACATGATTTATGCAGTCTTACAAAAGTGTAAGACTAAGACAATGAACACTGATCACAGAGATGTATGTACAAACAGGTAAGACAAACATGTCAAGAGTGGCTGAATGCTAATACAGCCAGGTGACAAACTAGATGGAAATGTGAACGATGTTAAAGAACGAAAACAAACATCACGATGGCAAATGGTATTCTCCTGAAGCAAATAGTACAAGCACTTCGTGGAAGAATTTGGCAGCGGTCTTCCTCACCTCGCTTTGCATGAGTCTTTGCAGGAACATCCAGAACTTCATGTGATTCACCAGGTGCATCCAAATTCTTGTTCTCACTTGAAAGTCTACTGACCTGCTCAGCCACATGAGCAGGTTCTGATTTCTGGTATTCTTTCTCTCTTTCTGCTTTCTTGGGAGTTATTATCTTACCTATGGTTGAGGAGTAAGTAACTTCCCCATTAGCAGGGATTCCTTTGCTTGATGGTATTTTGTCTGAAAGCTTTCCCTTCTCTTTTTTCATGGCAACAGATGTGCTTTTTCCAATGCCATGTTTAGCTGATATTTTTTCATCTGATGTACCTTCTGTCACTGGAAAATCTTTTCCCAAAAGCTTAACTTCTTCCATCTTGAAAGAAAGTTTATTTTCTTCAGTTTTATCTTTGCTGCTTTTGAGAGCTGCAGTTTCTTTACCTTCATCCTGACTGATATGAGCTTCCTGAAATTGTTTTTTATCTTGAGTTCCTGGTGGCTGAATAAGAACTTTCTTTACTGACTCAGATCTGTCAGCTATTTGATCTTTGACTTCCTTTTCATGTTCTCCTATGGAAACTTCATCTTCCATTCCTTTTCCTGTAATCACTATATCAAATTCTTCCTTTTCCACAGGCAGCTTTTCAGGGGCATTTGACTGTCTAATTTTGTCTTTTTTTAAGTGGGTGCTGAAGGTAGTTTTGTCTCCCTTCTCTGGTATAGTATTTTTGCCTAGTTTTTTGTCAGTTAGGAGTGCTTTCTCAGTCAACAACTGTCCTGAACTCTCCTCATAATGAGCTTCTCCTTCCTCTGCAAATTTTTTTTCTCCTGCTTTCCATTCCACTACTTCTGCTTTAAAAACAGATGGTTCATAGTTTATGTAATCTTTTTCTCTGGGAACCTCCTCATCTTCAGTGGGGTGTTCTCGGTCAAAATCTTTTGTCAATGGTGGTTCAGTCTCCTTAGACAGGTCTAAGGAATGTAGTTCTGCAGATGTAAAGATCAGATTCTCATCTTTCTCATCATCTTGAATAATGTCCATTTTCTTTGCTTCTTTATTAAGAATCTTATTTATAGGAATTTCAGCTATCGTGGTATCGGATTTCTTCATCCACTGAGTTTTATTTTGTATGCCATGCTCCTTCATGGATTCTCCAAGAGGAACTTCAGATTTCTCTACAGTGAAATCTCTTGTCTCTTCTTCACTTCTAAGCAGAGGAGTTTCAGCTATTCCTGCTTCTGTGATATCCTTTGCAAATGAAGTTTTGTCCTTATTGGGATATTCTTCAGTTTGCAAACTGATTTTTGATTTCCTCTCTTTTCCTAGAAGTCTTTTCTGGTCCTGAGGCTCATATGGCTCTCTGGGTATATGTTTATGCATGTAATTTGATGCAATTTCCTTTTCTTTTTCATGCACAGGAATCTTTCCTTCATGAAAAACATCAAACTTGCCAGAGACTTTCTCTACAGCACCTTCCCTATGAACAACCAGTTTAATTTCATTCCCCTTTTCTTCTCCAGAACCTCTTTCTGCATGTTCAGGTGCTATAGAAATAAGTTTCAATTCCTCATCATGTAGTGGTGGTTCATCCTTTGTGTATGTAATGTTATCTATTTCAACTTCTATTTTCTCACCTCTAAGGGTAGTCTCTCTTGAAACTATAGATGTCATTTCTGGTGTCTCTTCTTCAGGGGCCAGGATAAAATATTTAAGAGGCACTTTCTCCTGCTTGTCTCCCTCTGGTTTCAGTATTCCATCAGCTGTTTCCAGAGAGATTTTAAACTCATGTGGTTTTACTGTCTGAATGTCCAGAACTGTCTCCTTAGGACTTACTCTCTCTTTTACATGCAAGCATTTCTCCACCAAAATCTTCTTCAATGCAATTGACTCGGGCTTTTCTTCTTCCACTGGGGGCATTTTATCTCTATGCTTTAATACAGATGGTGAACCAGGTTTTTCTGCAGCTACAAAGGTTTCACAGGTAATTTAGAGAGTTAAAATCCATAAGAATAAGCAACAGGAACAATATATTTTAAGACAAAATTTCCAGCTATACCTGAAATAAAATGAACACGGAACACTTTTTTGCCACACAACGGAAAACTTACAACATAATCCCAAAACAAAAGAAAGAATGACACACACAAACAGCACAGAAGACCTAAGTAAACCACTCTTATGTTACGGAGCATTGGTCCACTAGCTTGCCAATTTAAATACAATCATTGTTAAAAGTAGCAGAAAATGATATCTTTATAAGGCCTATATGGCCACCTATATAAAATGGATTAGCTATGCCACTGCAGGCCTGGCTACATCACCAAATCAATGGCCCAGAGACATTCATGATTAGGCTTCTGAAGTGAAGATTTGAGCTCTACTGTAGCATGAGGCTCTTTGAATGTTGGGTCAGCAGCATGTACAGCAGCTTTACTGACAGACCTCAGGCGCAGAGTGCTTCAGAAGAATTGGACCCTTCACAGTTGTTTTTTTACAGCAGGGTGTGACCTGGGATACTAAACAAATCAAATTAAAATACCAATGCTCTATTTATTCAATACCACTGCCATTTTTCCTCAGAACTTCAATAACAAATTAAAAGCAGAAAACCAAACAAAAGAATTGTTTAGAAACATGTGTAACCTTTCTTTTACTATACATAACATAGACGATACAGTTCACAAGACACACATCAGGACATCAGCAACACTGAGGAATCAACAGAACACACAAATTTCATAGTAAGACAATAAATAAAGGCACACATATCACACCATCCAGAAAAAAGAACACAGATTCATCTCTACGGTATATGAAAGACACTTGTCTTTCAGATTAGGTGACAGTATCTAGAACAACAAGATCCTTGAATAAGACCTCAAATCTTCCTGTAATGAATGAGTTATATGATTCTATAGCCCTTCATTCTCTTTATCCTGAAGGTATTTAGGTATCTCAGAGAGAAAAATGCCATAAATAGCAGAGAATAAACATAAATACCTGCTTTCTTTCCAACCACTGGGGTTGTCACTGGAGTAGTAACAGCTGGTGCTGGTTCTGCTGCTGGCTTTGGAGATTTTAGAGCTGCAGGGAAAAAAAAAGTTCTCATAAATTTGTTGTAATAAACAATTTTGTATTAAGTATTATGTTCTTCAAAATGTTCTGTAGATTGTATTAAAGTCCCAGTCTTAGTAATTCTAGACATTTGTTTATATTACAGACATTTGTTTAATGTCCTTTTAGCCAGAAATCTCTGATTGGAAAATACTAGATGCACAAGAAAGGCTGCACCATATTCATGACTAAAGAATTCTTACCTACTGCAGGTTTAGGTTCAGTCCCAGGAAGTGGGAGAGCAGCTTGTTTTGATTCTGGCATTTCAAACACAACAATTACAAATAGGTTAATTTACATGTTTTCTAATCCCACCAAAAATTAAAGTTAAAAGCAACAATACAGAGAGAGTTAATTGCAGACAGAATTTATTGGTTTATATTTTATTTAGCAAGAAAGCAAGAAATTAATTTCAGATGAGCTCTTGTAAAGCAAGATACAATGGAAAAAAGATGAATTTTTCAAGCACTGAAGAATTAAAGACAACAAGATATCTAGAAGAATGCAAAGCAGTTAATCATGACATAATAGTCATGGACAGACTGGATGATAGTCATGGACAGACTGGATGATAGTAATGCATTAGGTTAATATGGCATGATATTCAGCAGTAAGTATCATGTATTTGCTGCAATAAGGAAAAAGAGCACCACACGTCTGTACCTTTTGGTGGTTCAGGCACATGTTTCTCCTCTTTTTTTATGACAGGTATCTCAGTTTTCTTCTTAGGAACTTCTGGGACTTTAAAATATTATTTTTATTTTGTAAGATTGTTCTTGAAATAACTTAAATCCCCAAATACAGTTACAGCCAATGTATTTAAAAGTTTTCGTTCTTTTTAGATACAAACAATAACAGGTGTTCAAAAAGTTTAGAAATATGTATTTTTAAGAGTGAGATTTAAATAAATTAGAAACACTAAATGGACAGAAGGACAAATATTTGCAAAATTTTAACTAAAAGTATGCTTGGATTAGCTGTTATGCTGTAGTTATATTTTTATTAGTACTATAAAATATTTTTAAAGTTCTCTTCTATACAGTTTGACTAAGAAAGATTGAGAAACAATCCCAAAATGCAGAATTCAGACCCAAAAGTGGCTGTCAAATTTGGCTGCGCTTTCAGCAAAGCTTTGATTTAAACAATCAGCTTAATGCAAGCAATCTTTGAAATCTCACTTTCATTCCTGGATTTCAGAGAATATTAATTAAGAATGGGATTTTTTTTTTTGGTAAATTATAATTTACAAGATAGATTTGAATGTAATCTAGTACCTTCGGGTTTCTTAATTTTTTCTACTGGTGTAGGTACTGGTTTAACTTCTGGCTTCGGTTCTTTTTCTGGTTTAGGTTCTTCCTCTTCTGGTTTCTTTTTAAGAACTTTAAAAGAAAATGAATTTCAGTTTTTAAGGCACAGGTCAACAAAAGAATAAGATGGTGAACAAGACAAGTTTAAAAATATCTTAACAATCATGAAGAAACAAGAATGTAAAATACAAAGTTCAATATAAAAGGAAGATTTTGTGTAACTCTTCAAGATACTATTCTGAAAGCCTTTTAAAATTCAAAGTAATCTAGAGCAAAAGATGCTTTTATTAAGCGGAGTCCATCTGAGAGGAAAGATAGGTTAATTGTCTATGCTAGAATAAAATTTCTTGTAAAATTTGATCATATATTTCTCATCATATTTAAATGATAATTTACTATCCATAGTTATGCGTTAATAATTGCAGTTACAGATGTTTTTCATGGACAAAATGCAGGATTATGGATTAAACTCCTATTGACTTCAGTGAGAGAAAAAAGACTGAATCTTCAAGTGTTATATTTTGAGACCTCAAATTTATATGACATCTGGTTTTCATTTTACTTGATTCACTAATTTTTGTCTTGGATGCCTAATGAGACTATAATATTAAAATCTTCATATCTATGTTTTATTATGTTGTTTGAAATTTGAAGCTCATCTGCAAGGTACACAGGTACGAATCATCCCATTGTGGTATTTCAAAGAGAATTGGAGTTAGTGCTTCCTTTTTCTAAGAAATAATTGAGCATGAAGTGATTCAGAAGGCTCCAGACTTTGCAGGAAAGGAGACTGTTGTCCAATAGTGCCACAGGGATCTGTGATCTCTGCAGTACTTCTAAGAAAACCATAGAAGAGAATACAGATGCTACAAATTTGACTTTAATAACATTTACACTGTCACCGGAAAATATTTAGGGGTCCTGAAGCTGAAGACAGTGGAAAACCACCAACTTCAGTATAGGCATTACGGAGATTAAGAAAATAAAAGAGAGTTACAGAGAACTAGGTTTTCAGTGTTCTGATGTGTTTTCATCACAGATCCTTTGAATCTGACAGTTTTTAGGATATCCCCACTTCATCCCTGCAACTTTAAACGCTTTCCCCAAGAAACAGACATTGGGTAGTAGTTTGATCATTTCCATACCACACACATAAAACAATGTTACTTTGGGGAATATACTGAGCAACGTATACTATACCTCTTTTCAAAACAACTTCTTCTTTTGGTGGAGGAGTAACTTCGGGAATTACTCTGCGAGGTTTCTTTACAAGTCCAGGCACTTAAAAGAGTATTATTCCAGATTTTATTAAAGGTTCATAACAGTAGTAAGAGCTAACCAACAACTAACCATTCCAAACACACAAATCAAATGCTGGTCCACTGCTGAATATTAAAAGCAAAGGTAAAACTGCTGAGGTTGAAGTTGATAGTTTTAATATTTTTTCCTATATCATTTGCATCCAGTTGTCTTCTATCAACAAAAGAGAAGTATGGTTTGACAAAACTATAAAGGTTTCTCCTTTTCCTCTTTCATTACAGGCTTATGTTACATATCTATTAATCTGAACTGTTTATCTAAGATGTTCACATGGATCCAGTTAGTTTGATTTCTAAACCTGGACCAGCATTAAGAAAAGATGTTTACTGCTTAGCTGCTTAGGTTGTCTTAAGTTCCAGTACATAGGAAAAAGATAAGTGAGTACTTGTAAAGCGACTTGCTCAATTCATTATTCATCTTCATCTCTGCAAAGTGTCCTCTCACAAAAATAAGTTACATTTCAGACAAATAATAAACTAAAAATGTTCGAACAATGCTATATGCATTTTAAAAGTATGGTGTTTTTCATTTCTCCCTAAGCAGAGAACCAAAGTGAGCATCTACACAAGTGCCAAAACTCATAAAATCTCTCTCACTCTTTTGTGGTTCTGTATCTTGCATTTCATGAATTGCATGATGGGAGGTTAAAGTGGACATAAATATGACATGAACAGGTATATCCAAGACTGGAGTCTACTGTTGAGTATAATCTAACATAGACAGCTTTTTGACATTTCTGAACAAATTAAAGAAGAAAAAGATACCAAGAACTACAACTTTTGTCTCATAAGAGGCTTAATTTAAGAAAGATTCTTATATGAGCTAGGTACCTTTAGCAGGTGGGGGTTCCAATTTTGGAGGCTCACCAGGTTTTGCAGTCACAACTTTCTTCCTTGATTCAGGAGCTTGAAAGAAAATTATTTTAATTTTACCACACACATCATTAGATTCAAAAAAGAAAAGAGCTTTCTAAAAAATCCAAACAAGTGATTAATACTATTGACATAACAGAAAGACAAGAGTTACAAAGCTAAGATTCTGGGTGATTAACTGTTTAGAAGAAGTCAGATGATCTGAAGCACAGTTGAACTGAAACCTATATTCCTATAGTAACACCAGCAAATTATTGCTGGAGATTCTTTTCATTTTTAAGAGCATATTAAAGATAGAAGAAGTGCATTAAGGATAGAAGAATGTGTTAACTTGGTTAAGAATTTTAAAAATAAATTTGCTTTTACCATTACTATTGAAAAGAATCTATGTAAACTGATTTGGCATAACACTGGTAAAAAATCATAAGTATTATTAAGGTGCACCATTAGAGTGATAGCAAATTAGAAAAGAAAAAAATCCAAAGTTATATGTTTAAAAGCATGCTTTTCAAGATTCATCAGTATAATTTAAAAGGATTATATGTTTGAGTTCCCACTGTTAATTGTGGCTTCAGATGATTATACCTTTAAGTAGGTCTTTTGCCAATTTAATATCTTCTGTTGGTGGAGTAGGTGCAGGTGGTTTTCGTTTTTCAGGGATCTTCTTTTCAGCTTCTGGTGCTTTAAATAACATTAGGTAGATAAAGTATAAATTTACTACCATGGTAGTTATGTGAAGAGTAATGTACAAATGTAAAGATGGTAATTTTCCATTTCCAGCGAAGACAGTGAAAAAAGTCTCAATTAATAAATGGAAGTTTGAAAGAGCTTTAGGCTACCACTTTGTAGCATGCACACAATGCAAATATCCAAGCTGACTTTTAACAGCATGTTAATAACATGAGAACAAAGGTGGGAAACCAAATGATAGGAAGACTCTTGTTGACAAGAAAGAAAGTGAAAACATTTAAAGTAACCTGTATGTTGTATGCAGAATTAAGAGCTCAGAATTCATTTTCAAACCATAATAACATTAAAGGAAATACACAGAGATCTACAACATACAGGTACATGTGCAAAGAATGACAGAGCAAGAAAAAAATTGCACAGTAATGAAAGAAAGGTGTCTTGCAGCCTCTAGGTAGGTACTTTGTATACCTTTAACTAGTAAAGCTGCTTCTACTTCTGCAACTGGAATGTCTTCTTCTTCTTCAGGTTCAATCTCCTTTAGGATTTCGTATTCTTTAAAGAATGTTGACAACTGATGTAAGTTTCCAGTGATAAGATCATTTCACATGAACAATTACATAGATATCACTACAAAGAAAGCTACTTGAACAGACCCAGACAAATATATGTTAGGATAAGTAATCACTCCGTTTCTGTTACCTTTGCAGTTAGTGTATGCTTTTGAAAAACTACTCTCTTTGTATCTAGAGAATGAATAAGGATTGTATGAAGGGCAGTATTTTTATGCATACAATAAAATCTAAACATTAAATTTGGGGATGAGTCATTGTAACTGGACTGAATAAAAACTTCAATGCTCTCAATACATTTAGGATTATAACAATACAAATACTAGCTTTTAGAAGACTCAAATTTAGTGGGAACTGATTATTATCTTTAAAAGATATGTACTTTTTTAGGAATATCCTGTGTTGGAGCAAATGTCACTTGAAAATATTTATTTTTAAAGTGATATTTTACTTCCAAATATGAAAATATAATAGGACATACAAGAAACATAGACTGATATCATCTAAAATATGAAATGAACTTTACAATGGGAAAAAAATCCCAACATCTATATTAAAGCTAATGTTTGGAAGAACAGGACAAAGGATTGTCCTTACAGTAATAACTATGATGGCATATACCTTCACTTGGTAGTGGTTCAGGCATTTTAGGAACAGCAACTGGTACTTTATCCTCTGGAACAGGTTTCTCGGGTACCTCAGGCACTTCAAAAAATATTAGTTCTTTTTATTTGCATATATACAAATGTACATAGGAAATATAAAAAAGACAAAGACAATTAGCAAACAGAAAATCACAGTGAGTAACAGTGGCCAGAACCATGAAAGACTGTGCTCCAAATAGTTACTCCCAAGGTAGTCTACATACAACTGACATATTTCATAGACTCACTTGTGAACAAAGAAAAGAGAGAAGAATAGAAAACATTTTGCCTCAGGAGATGCCTCCTGACAATATATACCTTTGACTGGTGGAGGCTCTGGTTTTTTAAATTCAGGCTTTTTAGGTGTTGTAAGAGTCAATTTCTCTTCTGGGACACTTCTCTCCGGCACTTCAGGTGCTTTAAAGATATTAGTAAATTTTAACTTTTTGTTAACATTAAGATGCATATACACATACAATAGAGAAAAGTGCAAACACTAAAAAGAGTAAGAAATTAAAAACATGAAGAATAAAATTTTAAGTGACAGATTATTCACTCAGACACCTAAGCACTCTGAAACAGTGAAACCAAGAAAAGAGAATTCAGAGAATAGAGAAAAGGAGAGGCACAATTACTGACGTATGTACCTTTAACTAAAGTAACTTCATGTTTTTTAAGGACAGGCAGAGGCTCTGGCTTCTTGGACACAGCCACAGGCTTCTTGGGCACCGTCACAGGCTTTGGGGAAACAACCACTGGCGCCTCCTCTGCTGGCTCTTCCTCCTCAGCCACCTCAGGCACTTTAAAGATATTAGTCCCTTTTACTTGACTGAGCTAAATATCAGGCACATACAGACATGACATGACCAAATGCCTCTCTCATTCCACCTTAGAGAGTGCTGAGGGACAAAGAGCACTCAGTAATGCAGCAACCCAGTGGGTATGGCAGGCTCTTTCAAAACACCACCATATACCTTCAGCTGGAGGAGGTTCTGGCTCTCCAGGCTCAGCAACTGGTACCACCTCTTCTGGTGCTTCTTCCTCCTCCTCTTCCTCTCCCAGGACCTCTGCCTCAGCCATCTCAAGCACTTCAAAGACATTAGTGCGTTTCATTTTACATTGGTGAAAACACATGCCAAGTGGGAACAAAAACGAGGGCAACACAGACACACAACATCACAACAGCCAGCCCAGAACCTCACACACACGTGCAGCACCATTTACCCAGCATGCACAACCTTGAGGGTCTCAGTTTGAAAACAGAGATATGAAAGAGAGGCTAGGACAACACTTAAGAGAAGAAGATTAAGTATCTTCTTTGTTAAGTTATCCATGAAGACAGGTACCTCTGGGTGCTGGAAGCTCTGGTGCTTTGGCAGTGGCCACAGGTACTTTTTCCTCACGAGTAGCCTTCTGGGGCACCTCAGGTGCTTCAAAGATATTAATAACAGTCAGTTTTATACATTAAACAGGAAAATGGACAACAAAATGTAAACTAGAGATGCACTCATGAAAGCAACCAAACTGGTCTCACAGTGCTGACCTATGTCTGTCTCTCTCACTCACATACACAAAATAACAGGCACAGAGTGGTGATGCCAAGTAGGTTCTGTGAGAAAGATATTTGCCATGTTTATTTGCAGCTCAAAGGCGAGGTGTGAATTAGGATACACTGCTCTGTACTCCATAGCCTTCACTCCCTGGGAGGAGAGACTGTCATTCTCAGCCTTGCTGAGATCAGACTCTTCCCTGGCAGCAAACTTAGCCTGTGTCTTATCTGTTGCCATTCCTCATGAAGATGCTGGTGTTCTGCATTCAGAAATGTGGGCCATGACAGTGTGAGGAATGCAAATCCCATCATCATTACTGTTTCTCTCTTCGGTTTCTCTTCTGGTTTTTTCAACTCTTTCTCAGTATAAGTGCAGGAAGGGGTTTGACTTAATGAGGTTCCAGGGCTTCTTTAATCTTGTATTTAGAAATTGCATTTGGCGAGGGTAAAAGGGCTACCTGCAGAGTGAGCAAGTTTCCTTGCTCTCCTCCTTTATGTGCTGCAGAAATGATCTGCATAAATACAGAAGATTTGGTGGTCTTGTACCTAATAACTATGTGCAATTCAATTATAGATTTGTAGATTTGCAAAACCCACTTTCTTGGCTCCCCATGACATTATGGTCAGAAAATAGTTACCTCAGTGTCTGATTATGGCCATATGTTTTTCTCATATGAAATCTGACCATGGAATGATGACGATCCTCATCTACGATGCATTTGAACAAGCACTGTGTTTACTAACTGGCTTGGCGTATCTGTTATTTGCGATCTAGGCCCAGATCACATATGCCCAATTCTTAAAATGCAACTGTCCTATCTAGGTATGTTCTTCTTTTTACTTTGGAACTTCTTTTCCCATAGCAACTTCAGTTGCTTCACAGTCTATTGAGCCTGGCTTTCCTACTTATTCTCTCTGAAATGATCAGTTTTTGTAGGTTTGGGTTTTTTGTTTGACTGTTTTCTTAGTAGTCCTGTGTCGTGGCTGTGTCTGGTTGTCACTACCATACAATGGGACAGGGTTGCCAGGTGGTAGTGGTCAAAGAAAAATACTTCGGGTGAAAACCCCATTTATATTACTTGAGAATCTTGGCAAAATGATAAAGACAAAAGTTTACCTTAAAAATCCAAAGTAAAAAGCTCTTACCCATGTATCTTACCTGTTTTGATATATAGAGAATCTTAGATTCTGAACACTTATGAAGGAGATTGAGACAGTCCCTCACATTCCCTTTCTATTTGTCATTCTAACAACACAATTTGTACACAGCACAGAACACAGAAATTTCAGGTAATCACAAACAGACAGGAGAACAGACATCAGAGGTAACACGTTAGACAGTAAGGAACAGTCTCATTCAGGTTGATCCACAGGGTGACAGGTACCTTGAACTTTTGGCACAGTTGGCTTTTTTGGCACAGTTACAGGCTTGGGCTCTTCCAGAACACCTTTCTTGGGCACCTTGGGCACTTCAAAGATATTAGTATATTTTAGTTTTGCGGGCACTACAGATGTATACGAAACAATAAGACAACCAGTAACACAGGCACACAGTCGTCTTTGAGAAAGTGCTCTGGTTACATTAGTTATCAGTTATGCTTTCATTCCAACATGTGGGATGACCAGGGTGTCACATATGTCACGCAGGATATGGGAATTCTGTTCTTAGTTTCTGCTTTTGAGTCAAGGTGGAAATGTAGAAAACGTATGCCCTCTTTGTAACAGCTGATAAGAGACTTATTTATGAAATTCATTTTCATTTGAGTATTAGTCATGTATCACTCATGACAACTTTATCATCATAACTTTTTTTAATGAAAGGAACATTTGTGTTATTATTACTACCTTTTTTCTATCAATTATTTCCATTCTTTACACCTCCTATTCATTTTCAGTTTTCCAGAGTTCCTCTTTTTTTACATTCTACTGTTTATGTAAATACATACTTCCTCTTCTTTTGGTATATATTAATTACCCTTTCATGTGCTAACAAGATCATCAGTAGATATATCCATTCTTTTCTTAGCATATCTACTTCATGTTTACTGGCCTTAACTGACTTTTGAAGAAGAAAGAGAACTGATAATGCTGCTGTCATCCAGCAATATAGTCTGTTAGAAAATTCAGGGATGCAAGATTATGTTCTTTAAACTGAAAACTTATTTTCAGGCTTTTCTCCAGAACATGTTATTCTGCTTAAACTAAGCATTCAGTAAATGCCAGTTCTGAAACTGTACAAAAAGCTCAGAAAGCTGCAGATATTTTTAAAGGAATTGAATCTAGTTTTTCTGTCATGATTTTGACGCTCCACCTTGCACTACATATTTCTTATGCACCTATCTCTGATAGGTCATCACCAGAAAAATCAGTTAAACTTAAGTACAGAAGAGTATGATTTTCTTTCTAATGACGATAATAGTAGTGATGACATGTACCTTTTGGTCGTGGTGGTTCTGGTTTTTGGGTTACAGCAACAGGTATATTTTCTTGTGGGACAGCTTTCTTGGGCACCTTGAGCACTTTAAAGATATTATTTCCTCTTAATTTAACAGTTAAAATTACAGAAGTTCATAACACTTATGACAAAATCAAAGAGTTCAGATATTGCTAACGCTGTAGCTTTCCTCTAATGACAGGTTGGTTAGTCACATATGCAAAAATAAGCTAAGCAGAGGCTATCTTAAACAAATCTTACACAAAAGAAGGGATAAAAAATGAAAATATTAATCCACACACTAAAATAGAAAGCAACTCTCCCCAGAAGATATACCTTTAGCTTGTGGAGCTTCTGGTTTCTTTGGCACAGCCACAGGTTTCTTGGGCACAGCCACAGGCTTTGAGTGAACGATCACTGGCACCTCCTCTTCTGGCACTTCCTCCTCAGGCACTTTAAAGATATTGGTTCTAATTACTTGACTGAGCTAAAGTTCAGCAAACAGTCAAATGGTAAGAAGCAAAGCAAGAAAATAAACCTTCAAGAGAGGATTTACAAAGAGAGCCCTCCTCAGACAACTGCCCTTCTTTCAGGTGGACTACTCACAGTGAAGAGCCAAAATGCAGGCTTATGAAAGCCTGCTGATGAGCCCCACCATCTCCTGTGGACATGTACAGGCACATATAACCCAGTGGGTATGACAGGCTCTTTCAAAACACCACCATATACCTTCAGCTGGAGGAGGTTCTGGCTCTCCAGGCTCAGCAACTGGTACCACCTCTTCTGGTGCTTCTTCCTCCTCCTCTTCCTCTCCCAGGACCTCTGCCTCAGCCATCTCAAGCACTTCAAAGACATTAGTGCGTTTCATTTTACATTGGTGAAAACACATGCCAAGTGGGAACAAAAACGAGGGCAACACAGACACACAACATCACAACAGCCAGCCCAGAACCTCACACACACGTGCAGCACCATTTACCCAGCATGCACAACCTTGAGGGTCTCAGTTTGAAAACAGAGATATGAAAGAGAGGCTAGGACAACACTTAAGAGAAGAAGATTAAGTATCTTCTTTGTTAAGTTATCCATGAAGACAGGTACCTCTGGGTGCTGGAAGCTCTGGTGCTTTGGCAGTGGCCACAGGTACTTTTTCCTCACGAGTAGCCTTCTGGGGCACCTCAGGTGCTTCAAAGATATTAATAACAGTCAGTTTTATACATTAAACAGGAAAATGGACAACAAAATGTAAAATATAGACACATTCTATTCTAGCAATACAATTTGTACACAGCACAGAACATAGAAATTTCAGGTAATCACAAACAGACAGGAGAACAGACATCAGAGGTAACACGTTAGACAGTAAGGAACAGTCTCATTCAGGTTGATCCACAGGGTGACAGGTACCTTGAACTTTTGGCACAGTTGGCTTTTTTGGCACAGTTACAGGCTTGGGCTCTTCCAGAACACCTTTCTTGGGCACCTTGGGCACTTCAAAGATATTAGTATATTTTAGTTTTGCGGGCACTACAGATGTATACGAAACAATAAGACAACCAGTAACACAGGCACACAGTCGTCTTTGAGAAACTGCTGTATTTGAGTATCAGTCATGTATTATCCATGACTGTGCATTCTGTGACGTTTTTCCAGTCACTGTCATCTTTTCAGTTGTTACTTGGATATTATTACTATTTTTATCCTCAAGTTGTCTTCACCTTTCTTTTTCTGTCTTTGTATGTTTCCTCTCTTTTTTTTTGCTTCACACAGTCTTTCCTGTAACACTTTTGGCTTCCACTCAAATCACTGGATACTGCTTATAACTGTTTCCTCTTATATTCATCTAAATTATTTAAATGCTTTAAACATCATCACTGTGAGGTGGTACTTCACTTGAGGAATGTCATTGTATGGAGGGAATGTGGTGGAATGTGCTGGCAGAGGGTGGCAGAGGGAACGTCTACTTCTCTGGCTAGTGCTTGGGAGTTTTAAAGGAAATTAAATGATGCCGTTCTACATCAATTAGTTACAATTTTAAAGTATCTTAAGTAATTTTTTAGTATTTCAGTTATAAAGTCTCTCATCCTGATTAATTTGTGAAAAGAAATGCCTTTTACAAGGCTCAGTGAATTAGGTATTCACAGGAACTTTACAGCTCTTCGGTACTATTCATAGAGCGTAACAACTTAGTAAATCACACAGTGGAGAATGTTGCCAAATGACCGGAACACAAGCAAATTCTATTTAACAGTTGAAAAATATTATTCTGCTCCATGATGCTACCCATGGCAACACAGGTACATAGAGATATTTGCAATTATTTTACTCTATGTTCAGAAACTGCTACTTTCTGATGAAACTTAGAGTTTCTGCTTATTTTGTCCTTATAGAATCATAGAATCATTTAGGTTGCAAACGACCTATAAGATCATTGAGTTCACTGTAAACCTAGCACTGGCAAGTCCCACTAAACCACGCACTAAACCATCTCTACTAATAATGTGAACAACAGTTTATGCATTTATTCTCTTGTTAGCATCCATAAAACTTTGTCATTTATTGGTAGACAGAGGTTCATCATACCTGCTTGATTTATTGCTATAGCCTAAGAAATCAAATCTTACCTCTTGATTTGATTTCTTGAACTTTTTGAATATGCAAAAGAACACAGTACAACAAAAGTTCGGATGGTTTTAGTTGAGGAAACATTGGCACCTTGAACACTAATTAGTTTTTGGTTCATATCTCTCACATTTTAGGTATCAGAGTATACAGTGAAAGATAGATTTAAAATTAGATTTGTTTTTTTAAAAACAAACACTTCCTTATGATGATAATCATGGTGGGATGTACCTTTAGCATGTGGAGCTCCTGCTTTCTTAGGTACATCGATGCGCACTTTCTCCTCTGGGACAGCTGTCTCAGGCATCTCAGGCACTTCAAAGATATTAGTGCATTTCATTTTACAATTACAATACAATTGAACATAAGCACAGAGACTGAAACACAGACGACAATAGCAATGTTCTGAAGTAACTATTTGGCACACACATACTGAGTGATTTGTTTAGCAACTATTATTTAAAACCTCAGATCTGAAATGACAGACAGAACAAAAGAGGTTAAGATAATAGTGAAGAGAAGATTAGGTATGTTTCTCATGTATTCATGATAACATGTACCTCTGGCTGATGAAGGTTCTGAATTTTCAGGAACAGCTACAGGAATTTTCTCTTCTGGGACAGCCTCTTTGGGCATTGCAGGCTCTTTAAAGATATTAGTATCTTTTAGTTACAGATATTAAGCTTTAAAAAAAGTAGTGAAACATAGTATAGTCAAGAGAAGGAAAAGAGATCCTTTTCATAAACGGTACCTTTAGACCGTAGAACTGCTCGTTTTTTAGGTATAGCAACACACTCCTGTTTTTTGGCCAGCTCAGCTGGTGGTGGTTCCTCAGGTGTGAAAACAGGCTCTGCTTCTTCAGATGTCACTTCAGGCTTTGGTTTTCGAAGTGCTGTGGAAAGCTCTAGTTTTTGAGGTGCTAAAATTAGTTCTGGTTCCCCCAGCACCATGATAGGTTCTGGCTTGCAGGGTGCCATAACAGGCTTTGCAATAGACGCTGATTTTTTGAAGCCTGCAACAGACTCTGTTTCTTCACGTGCTACAGCAAGCTCTTGTTTTTGAGGTGGCACAAAAGTTTTCATTTTGGGAGGCACCAGAACATGCTCTGATTTTTGGACTGATGCAACTGTCTCTGACTCCTCATGCACCACAGTGAGTTTAGATTCCTCATAGGCCATGAATGGCTCTGATTTTGGGGGTTCCACAACAGGCATTTGTTTTGAGGGCATCACACCATGCTTTGGCTTTTGGGGTGGAACATCAATCTTGGGTTCCTCAGGTACCACAACAAACTCTGGTTTCTCTGGCACCACAACATGCTCTGGTTTTTGGGATGCCACAACAGATTCTGTTTTTTGGAGTGTGAAAACAGTCTTGGACTCCTCAGATGCCACAATACTCTCCAGTTTTTGGGGTGCCACAGTAGGCTTCTGTTTTCGGCCCACTCTAGCAGGTTCTGGTTCTTGAGGTTCTACCTCTTGAGGCTTTGGTTTTGGAGGTCTTGCAATAGGCTTTGTTTTTTGGCCAACTGAAACAGGTACTTTCTTTTCTGGGAAAATTGTCTTGGCCGCTTTAGGTACATAAAAGATATTAGTTCTAAATTTAACAACTGCACAGACAATCATACTGTATTTAAGTGCATCATAAAACATAAACCTACAATTGTAATGAAAACATTAAAAACATATCAGGTATTATATTGGCCTTTTTAAGGATGAGTATACCACATTTTGGTTTTTCTTCTTTTTCTCTCAATTGTACATACACACAGACCGTCACAAGCTTCATGCCCCCATATGCAAGTGCATACGTGCACTAATAGCACAACTTAAGCTATAAGTAAAATCCATTATAATTATCAACAGAATGGACAAGACAAAAGATATTAATACTATTGCAGGTAATAAGCTGAAGACTTTCAAGTATTAGCAGTGATGGCAACTAGCTTTTCTTGGTGGAGCTTCTGGTATTTCAATTACATTGGTATCTTCTGCTCTTAGCTATAAGAATGGGTACTTTCTTTTCTTCTACTTTTATCACTTTAAAGATACTAATTGTGGTTGTTTTTATGAACCCAAGCAAGTAGAATAGTAAGAATAATCCAAAATAGCAAGAAGAATTGAAGTATAATATACAGGCAATTCAGACATCAAAGTTTTGTCACTATTCTTCAAAAGGGTCTATGTATGGCTGTTTCACACACATATGCAGATACATAGAAGTATAAATAAGAACCTCAGAAAAGAGAAGGCCTTAAAAAATCACAGTGTTAAAGAAAAGAGGAAAAATATTGCTTTTGTTAATTTACTAATGTTGAGATTTACCTTTCTCTGGTAGATGTTCTGGTTCTTCAGGTGCAGCCTCTGGTTCATGGACAACCACAGGTTCTGGTTCTTTAGGCACAGGTATTCTCTTTTCTGGAACAACTTTCTTTGGCACCTCAGGTTCTTTAAAGATATTTATTTGTTTTACTTTAGAAATTTGAAGAATAGGAATGAAAAAGGCAACAATAGCTCCAAGGTGAAATTTATCAAACAGCATCAGAAAAGAAAAAAATCCCTTAAAAATAGTCTCTGTTTTTTTTCATCTTGCTTGATGCACACCATTAATAGCCATTGTTGCTTACTGGGAGCTATGCACAAGCGAAGAAGACAACACAGTCTGTAACATTTATAGACTTTAGAATATAAAAAAGAGGATAACACAAACTTAAAAATATAATATTTAAAGAAACACCTTAAAATTTCTGCATTATTTTATCAGTACTGAACATGTACCTTTAGGTGGTGGAGGTTCTGGTTTTTTAGGAACTTCAATGTGTACTTTTTCTTCTGAAACCATTTTCTTGGGCACCTCAGGCACTTTAAAGAAAGTAATTAATTTTACTTGTATGAAATGAAAAGATATGTCTGCAGCGTTAAGACACTAAGAAAAAGTAAAACTCAAGGACACCAGAAGCATCAGTGGTGTTGGATGTGAGTATCAACTTTTTTCTTTGCCTACAGAAAATTCTCTCTGGTATCTCACTGAGATACAGATGCAAAAGCTACAATTTAAACAAACAAACATTTAAACATTTAAAATGATACCCTAGGCACTGAAGAGTTTTTCTTTCATTAATTTTATATTGCAATTACCTTTAGTCGGTGGAGGTTCTGGTTTCTTCGGTACTTTAACTGAAACCTCTTCTGTGACCACTTTCTTTGGTACCTCAGGCACTTGAAAAATATTAATAACTTTTACTATAAGAGTTTAATAAACAACATGAAAGCATAACGGCAGACTAGTATTAGTGAGAACACTAATTACCCAGATCTATTTTTTCACATAACACATTTGTTCACTTGAAAAACCTTTGACAAGAGAAGAAAATTCTAACAGATGTCTTAGGTACTGTCTTCTATAGTGTTAAAACAATAAAAGAATGATGTTTCAAATTCTGTTAATTTTGTGATAATGTAAAGTACCTTTAGCTTGTGGAACTGCTGGTTTTTTAGGCTCCACAACTGGTATTTTCTCATCTGGGACCTTCTTGGGCACTTCTGACACTTTAAAATTAACAATTATGTTAATACTAAGAATGTTAAGACAATTAAATAACATTAAAGTGGAAAAAGCAACAAACAAAAGGACATCAGGTAACATCAATTAAACATAACACCCTTTAACAAATAGGTTTTTTGCTCTCAATCTTGATTGAGAGTCATTTGAGAAAAGACCAAAAATGGAATACAAAAATCACAGTTTATAAGACAGAAAGATGGGGAAATAGTATCAAAACGTGAAAGCAAGATGAATTATTGCCATGGTTTTATTAATGACAAGTACCTTTAGCTGGTGGTACTTCTGGCTTTTTAGGCACAGCAACTTTGATTTTCTCTTCTACAAATACTTCCCTTGGTGCTTCAGGCACTTTAAGGAAAGATATTATTTTCAGTTATTATATGGAATTTTACAGCTATGTTCAAACCTCTTCAGTAGAAACTCCAAAGTAGATTCTTAATGGAGCCACTGATTTGACATGTTTATTAATTTTAGGTTCTTTTATAGCCCTGGAAAGTCTGAGGAAACACCTCAGAGCCTTTTGGAGTTTCTTCTTCTACATTACATCATTTTTCCATTTTATTCAACTACCTCTCAAATCTCCATTTGACTATGGCTGCCATTGTCCATTCTGCATTTCTCTGTCACATTCTTCTTTCCATGATGATTTTTTGGTATCAATTTTTCAACTATGCACAGAGGGTTTTCTCCCATGTTAGACATCTGTATCACTTATTCTATATTTCAAACTCAACTCTCTTTTGAGGCTACTTTTTCACTGTCGGTCATGAGTATTTCAGATCACAGAAGCCCTGTTTTCTCTTTAAAGTTTCTGCTGTGGTTTTCACATATCGGTCTCACTAGCCATGTCAATATTTCTAATACACCTGCACACTGATTACAGCTATGATTCAAAGAGAAGAATTTTCAAAACAGTAGCATTTATAAAACTGTGGGCACAAAAATTAAAAGTAATAGGACAGCACAAACAATAAGAAAATTAATCTGCACAGTCAAGGCAGAGGATTTTTTCTTTTCCATATTTCAGTTATCAGTAGTGCAACGTACCTTTGGCTGCTGGTGGTTCTGGTTTTCTAGTCACAGAAACGGGTACTTTCTCTTCTGGAATTTTCTTGGGCACCTCTGGCACTTTAAAGAAAACAGCATTCATTTTTGTTATATTTAAGGTATTTTAAAATATGCAAATTATTAAGAAGAAAGAGAAGAGTCTCACAAGAAACCTAAAAGAAATAAACGTAAGATCAGATATGAAAAGAGAGATGTCATGCAAAAAAAGTTGTAGACTATTACATACTGCTAGGATTTTTTATAAATGAGAAATAAAGGGTAATTTTTTCCTTTACTGTAAACCCTACTGCCCAAAAGCAAGATAAATCTCCTCCTCAGAAAGGAAAAAAAGCTTTAGGTGGTGTTACTCTTGGCTTTTTAGGAACAACAACATTTACCTTCTCTTCTGAGATAGATTTCTTAGGTACCTCAGACACTTTAAAGATATTAGTGTACTTTTAAGAATTACAAAATTAAAACATGCAACACAGAGAAATAACACAAAAAAGTAGAAGTATAAGGATACTCCAACAACAGTTACATCTTCTGAAAAGTCTTTGTGGTTCTATCCCTCTGTCAACAGTTTGAAGCAACTTTGTTGAGGTTCTTTTGTCATGCAGTGGTGACATGCTATACAAACTGCTAGCTCAGGCAGACCTCTAAAACATCTGAATGAATTGTAACAACTGTTTTCTGTGCCTAATGCTATTTCCATTCAAAATTAAATCAATTTACGCCTAACATGTGAAAGATGACTTGTATATGCTTCTTGTTTGAGTACTGATAAAAATTCTGAGGCTGTTTACAGTTCCCATAAACACTGATGAAGTGAAAATGTTTGTTCTGTAAATCTCACTGACCTTGACTCAGCTAGACTTTTCCTTTTTTTTAGTCCCTTTAGTTTCTGATACAATTTATGTGTATCGCAATGGATTACTCTTCAGTAGAAGAAATAGACAAACTCAACTTATTTTTAATTATTTAACAACAACAAAACAAGGGAGAGAAAAAACTGGAAGAAAAAGGAGAAGGGAAGGTAATGTTGACCTATAGCTTTGGCAGGTGGAGCTTCTGGTTTTTCAAGCAGAGGGAAAGGCTTTTCTTCAGGAATAGTTATTTTGGGCAATTCAGGCACTTAAAATATATTTACTGATTTTAACTTTAATTTTCGGACTTAAACACAAGTTGATATACAGGAAAAGGGACATACACAACATAAATGCTACAAATCTGACACAACTGGACCATGAATTATTAAATCAGAAACTATGTAAGAAATAGAACTGATGTTATCAGCAAAAGACCTCAGTTCTATTAGGCTATAAAAGTACCTTTAGATGGTGGAGATTCTGGTCTTTTAGGCACAGGAGTAGGTTCTGGTATTTTAGGCACAGCAATAGGCACTTTTTCTTCTCGAACAGCTTTCTTAATGACTGTGGGCACTTTAAAGATATTAGTTCATTTTAAGAATTTGTATAGAATAGAAAGACAAGTCATAAAAAATCCCAGGTTTTTAATGTAAGGAAGGTACTAATAGAATGAACACAAATATTAATTACATTGAAGAAGATCTAAAACATGAACATGAATAATTTGTTATTTTCTGGAGTTCATGACTCTGCAAATTGCAGGAAGAGATCATGAAGAAGATATATACCTCTAGGCGCTGGAGCCTCCTTTTTTGTATGAACAGCAGAAATTTCTTCTTCTATGTGTATCTCCTCATAGACTTCATGTACTTGAAAGATATTAGTTTAAATACTTAAATTAACTTATAATATGTTTATGAAACACGACAACGTGAAATACAAAGAACAAATACAAGCAAACATCCAAGTTCACTTTAAGATGTGCAGGTCTATTTTATGTCTACCCTCAAAATAAGTATTCTTTCAAATGAGGAAAGAAAAAAATCTCATATTCTACCACGATCTGATCTCTGCAGCTTGCCAGAAGGAGATGAGTGATACATCCTTAACTGAGCTACTCTTTTGAGTGCAAAGATAGTTCCTGTCTATCCAAGCTTTGTCATTTTTTGCATTTCCCGCCCCACCTTGGACAGATCTCAAGTCCCTTGTAATTATCTCTTTTTCACATAAAGCAAATCTTCCCCATAAGAACAACTAAAGATGATATAATTTTTAATTGTTTTAAATTAATCTTATATGGTTGCAGCTAAGTAAATTCTAGTTTATGGTAGACAGAATATTCTCAAAATAATTAAAGCTTTGTATATGAAAACATATATTTTTATCCTTCAAATCCTACTCAAAATCTCTTGTACCTTTAAAGTGTAAAGTTTCTTTAGGTAGATCAGAAGGTATTTTTTCTTCAGGTACTTCAGGAACTTAAAAGTATTGGTTCATTTTAGAAATTTTCACCAGGGAATCAGTAGTACAGTTTAATAAAACAATAAGAAATTATAATAGAACTACTTTCTACTGTGAAAATACATGGTATTGCCCTGTGAATACAACTCAATAACTTCACTTTCTGGAGTTCACTGTTTTTCTAACTCTTACATTTACAGGCTTGAATTTGGCTTTCTCTGAAAAGATAGCAGGTAGGTTTTTTTCTTATCAAATGTTGCTTAGGAACTTTAGCCATTTAAAGGGTCTTATTCTTTTGAAATGTCAGTATTACCTATTAAAGCAAGGCAAAACTCCAGTGAAATTAACTAAATATTATGTTTCAAACATCTGTAGAGTTTTTCAGTGATGGAATTTTATTACAAAACTGTGTTTGCATGAAATAAATATTGTGGCTTTGTATTTTGTTCTGTCTTATCTTAATCTTGACTTTATTAAAGACCCTGACATGACTGCAAAGAGCGCTTCTGCCACAACCTTTAAGAATATTTTTTATTTTTTTAGTATATTTCCAGAGAAAGTACTTTGGGAAATAAAACATGAGACAAAAGGTAAAAAAATTATAAAGGTAATCCTTGGCCCTGCTACGAATTTCCTTTCTTCTAAATTTCTTGGTATTTGTCTAATTTTGTTTTTTAAATTTTAAATTCTTGATGCAGAACGTATCTATCTGAGCAGTTACAAACACAATGCAAAAATAAGAACTTACAGAAAATGTCCTTTAAATTTGTTTTCCTGAATGATTAATTATCCTGCCTTAATAATTGCTCATTAGTTTAATATATGAAGAAAGATGCTGAAATATTTTTTAATTTTTTTGCAAATGGTTGCAGAATGATCATGTTTTTAATCTCTGATCTCCCTGTATGTATACTCTCTTTCTAGCACAACAGCAAACAAACAAACAGACAAAATTTACTCTTACAACAAGAGATCAAATGGAATAAGAGAGTCTATATAGCACCTGGTCATGTTGTTCAAGAAAAACAAGCATGTTGGGTTTCTCACTTGGTACTTCACTTTTGAAAGAGTCTAGAGAAAATACATTGCAAGGTCATGTACCTTTAGCTGGAGGAGCTTCTTCTGTAGGTACAGCAGCAGGTATTTTCTTCAGTGGGACTGTTTTCTTTGTCACTGCAGGTTTTTCAAAGATATTACATTTTTAAAAGAACATTATAAGATACAAAATGTAAGTAACAAAGAAGCAATGACAGACACATAGCATCTAAGGAAACAGAAAGAACACATTAAATAACAGATTTGCACACGGACGGAATGATGAAGATGAATAACTACTTTGTAGGGAACATATTGCTTTATAGATTGCTTGAAGAATTGGTGTACCTTTAGCTGTTGGAGCTTCTGGTTCACTAGGAATAATGACAGGGACCTTTTCTTCCATGTGAACTTCTCTGTAAACTTCAGGCTCTTTAAAGATATTAGTTTATTTTACACATTTTAATATTATTTACAAGACAAGATTAGAAAGACAAAAATGCAGATGTGCATATCGACAAAGAGCTGTTTTGTTTTTTAAATATTTAATTTCGGCCTCATAATTTATCTACTATTGCTAGAAATTAACATTACTAATTTGTAAAAGACAAATTTACAGAAATATTTAATTTTATTTCTAGTTACTTAGATCTGTGTGTTAGACAGAAATTGTAATTCAATTTCACATGTCCTCATCTGGCTTCAACAATCTATATCCTAGCTAAAAAATTAATTCTTACTCAGGATGACCCTTCAAACAGTGTCTACTAAAGTTCATTTTTTGGTCCAGTGTGGCTAAAGTGCTTTCCTGGATTACAAACTTAGTTTCTCTCTTATTCATGTTTCTTTCTCCCATTAATAGAATAAAAAAGAACATTTAAAAAAATGCTAAAAAAATAACTTGGGGGCAGAGGGGCTCTCAAAGAAATGGATGGAAGTTACTTTTAAATAATTTTTTAAAATTAATTGAAAATATCTCATATGTTACAGAACAGACTAGAGCATTAATTGATATATTATCTGCAATTTACTCCTTGGTAGATGTGTCATTGATGTACCTTCATACAGAGGAGGTTCCTCTTCTCTAGGAATAATGGTGGGTGTTTTCTCTTCAAGGACAGCTCTCTTATGAAATTCAGGAACTTCAAAGATATTAGCTTTCTTTTAGTAACTCCAAAATAATTTTCAACTTTTAAAATCCCAAACAGAAATAAACCCAAAAAACTAAGTTTTTTTCCTGTCCCAAATACTCTGCCTTTTCAAAACTGAACTATTACACAGTTCTAGAACTGTCTTGTTGGAACAAGTAATTATATGAAGAAATTTATTGTTTCTGCTTTCAAAGAGCATAAGCCGTTTGTTTTTCTTACTGTATTGTCATGCTTTTTCTTCTGATATGTGCAACTGCTTTAATGGTTTTAACTTACTAGCTCTTGCCCTATTACTTCTCCACTAATACCATGACCAATGTATTGACTTCAAAACCTCAGTTTAAAATAAATACACAACTATATTACAAACAGAAAAGCACTGAAGGTTTACGTACTGGTAGTGTAAGCAGCGATACCTCCTCGCCACGTTTTCATTCATAAATCAATGTATTTACTATTTAGGACATGTATAGCACATATCTGAAATGTTTGCCTCAGAGTTTTCAATTTATCACTGAGTTGCATCTGCACTTAGAGACTAGATATTCTTGCCGTGGTATAAAGAACTTAAGGATCATTTTAGAAGATGTTAGTCAGGAAAAAAAGACACAAATATTTCTTTCTCCATAAAATCTGATATCAAAGGCTCCTTTACCTTTCATTGGTGGAACTTCTATTTCAGGTGCATGTGTAGGTTTCTTTTCTTCAGGTACAGTTCTTTTGAGAACGGCTGGCCCTTTAAGATATAATTTACTTTTAGGCCATTCAAAGTTATTTGGAAGAAGTTAGAAAGAAGAAGAGTAAATCTAACAAGGAAGATTCATAAAAGAACATAGAATTAAATGCTTCCTGAAAGAACATCTATGTTAACTTTGAAGATTAGACAAAAGAATAACATATTTAAAAAACGCTCTTGAAAGATCGCCATACATTTGGATGGTGGAGTCTCATTCCTTTTCAGAAGAAACAAAAATTTTCTTTCTTCTTGAACTACTTTCACATGTAGCTTATTGACAGAACACACATTTTTTTAAGCGACTCATATATTTTTAACAAATGACTTGAAACCAATAGGCAAAAAAAGACTCAATCACAAACAGCTAAAAACACAACTGTGGGGACATAAAACATATGCACATCTTTCTGAACAAATAGTGAAGACAAAAGATTAAAATTAGAGTTCATGATTCGTGACAACAGTGCAGAGGAAGTATACCTTTAGCTGGCGGAGTCATTTCTTTTTTAGGAACAGCAGGTAGTACTTTTTCTTTTGGAACAGGTTTCTTCGGCGCCACTGGCACTTTAAAGACATTAGTGTTTTTTTAGGAACTTTTGCAGTATGAATATTATGTAAGAATAGAAGTTAAATAAAAAGCAGACAATGCAAAGAGTCAGAAAATTCAGAAAAATATTGTCCATAATTACTATTGAGCGGTGACCTTGCAGGCCACCCATCCAGACTATTTTGTTTGGATTCACACATCTAGTCTTCAGTATCCACTGAAAAAAACCCACTGCTCTTGTTGGGTGAATGTTTTATTTGGATGAACCTTAACAATTAGATTTCATGAACCATAACATCTAATTAATGTCAGCTGGGAATATTGTGATTTCCTATCAACTAACTAGAAGTCTTCATGCAAAAAAAACTCCAACCCTTTCCCACTGATTTCATTCTGATAATTCATATGAGAAACAGCCATAGAAGTTAGCACAAAATGATTTTCTGGCAAATTAAGTGCTCTGAACAGAAAATAACAGAGCTCCAAACTAGTACAGAAACTTTACTAGCATTCACTGACAACTGCTATTCATGTCACTTATTTTTTGTAGAGCCTGATACAGAGAACATCTATTAAGACTGCATGCACTCCAGCACATCATTCGGTTAAAGGAGATCACAGTTTTTTAGGATTCTGTAGGAAACGACATTTTTGCTGATCTGGCGCTATAGCTCAATAGTCTTTTATTAATTTATTAATGTGCTTGTTTTCAATTATTAGCTATAAAATGTCACTAATACTGTGATGGCAAAAAATAAATTTTAGGTCCTGCCTGCACTTCCTTTGTCCTCAGAAAGTAATGTGCCTCAGTTTTGATTTGTTAAAGAAATATTTTTTTAGTAATTTAATCCCTGTCTGTGACTAAACTGTAAAAGAAAGTTAAAAGTCTAGCAGTCAAATCAGAATAGGTAAATTACTGGATTTGGGGATTCAGAGACTCAGGCAGAAGGCTGTGGATTTAAATTTATCGAAGAGCTGATGTACCTTTAGCCGGTGGAGCTTCTTTTTTATGAACAGGAACAGGTACTTTTTCTTCTGGCAGAGGTCTTTTAGGCACCTCAGGCACTTTAAAAAAATATATCATTATGGATATTAAGTTATTTATGAGGAATTACAGCAGATATAAAGACAGTAAGCAGAGAAATCACTCATTTGTAGAGGAACCATCTCATCATTTATACAGAGACAAGTGAACAGCCTGAGTTCTTGAGCAATGAAAACTATGGAGTAAGAGTGTACATCTTTCTGGTATATTTCAGTTTCAATCCTTGTTTGCCATGAGGGATCCAATGATCACAAATTTAAATCATGGGAAGGAAGGTCCTATATGAGTTTTAACATCTCTAACTCACAGGAGCTAAACTGGGCAAAATAAACAAATATTGACACAAAAATATTTCATTCAGGCTACAGCTGAACTGCATCAGAAAATTATCATTTGCTTTGCTTGTGTCATATATACACTAGCTCACTCTTGGGCAGTCAGATGGGGACTCCTCCCATTCCACTCTGAATGGAAGAATTCCTTAGGAAGATGTAGGAGAGAAACAATCTTTGAATGGATTTATCATTACCAGCAACAGACACACATAGGACTACAAACAGAAAAATATAAACAAAACCCAAAGGAGGCTTAAGCAGTAGTTGAGAACTCAACAAAATAAAAGAATGGAGAAATAATGAGTTGATGTACCTATAGCTGGTTGGATTTCGTAAGCCTCCTCATACACTTCCTCATATTTCTCATAGATCTCTTCCTTCTCCTTAAACTCATACTTTTCATAGACATCTTCTTTTTCCTGAGCCTCCTCTTTGTATTCCTGTTCCTGAATCTCCTTATATGTCTCAGGTTCTTCAGGTTCCTCATATGCCTCAATTTCTTCAGTTTCCTGAACCTTCTCAAACTCTTCAGTGCTTTCATATGTCTCGTACTTCTCATACTCTTCGTATGTATACTCATACTTCTCCACCACAGGAGCAGGTGGAGGGACCTTTTCTTTCTGGACAAGCTTCTTGGATACTTCAGGCACTTCAGAAACAATATTACTGTTACTACCTTACAATTAATTACTTTTTTTTTTTACAGTTAGTCAAGACAATCCACATAGAACAGAATTTGTATATGTCAACCACAAGCATAAGTTACATTTAAATATAAGACCATTCTCCTGAAACAGTATCTATATTATAAAAGATTTTAGGAATTAGGAGGAAAAAAAATCTTTGGGAGGAATAAGAAGAAACATATGTGTACCTTTAGTCGGCGTTGGTTCTTTGGGTTTGGGCAAAACTGGTGGAACTTTCTCTTCTGCAACAGCTCTTTTACGCACCTCAGGGACTTTAAAGATATGGATTTCTTTTAGGATTTTTTAAAAAACACCTTAAAGCAGCATAACTTAAAAAGCACAGGAAACAGAGCTTTATGGTTCTACAATGTGAGCACTGACAAGGAAAAGCTTTAACATAAATTCAAGCAGTCATCTCATACAACAAAGACAAAAGTTAGCAGAAAGTCAAGAGTACTTTTAGCATAAATATTACTTATAATCAAGAGTACATATACCTTTTGCAGCTGGCACCTCCACTTTTTCAGGGGGGGCAACAGGTACCTTCTCTTCAGTAGCAACCCTCTTAGGCATCTTGGGTACTTTAAAGATAGGACCTAACTTCAGTGTTCCTTTGCATAATTTTTCAATAGACACAAACCCAGAAGCTTACAAACAGTATAACAAAAACTTACAAACAAATAGTGTAGTGACAAATATAAGACAAGACAGACATACTAAAATGTCCCTTGCTAAACTCAACTTGTATGAAGAATGTTATATATTAATGAGATCAGCATTTTAAAACTGCAATACCTTTGGCTGGTGGAGCTGGCATCTTTTTAGGAACAGGTTCTTTCTCTTCAGGAACAGGTTTCTTAGGCATCTCAGGCACTTTAAAGACATTATTTTATTTTAAGAATGTCATCTGCCAGTATTATGAGAAAAACAACAGAAAACATACAAACAGACACAATGCAATGAAAACTGATCTGCAGAATATATTTTAAATGTTTTAAAGATGAAACAAATAAAAACAAGAGATACATATGCACAGGCAGACCTCTTGAACAAATCAAATCACTTCAGAGCTTATTTTTTGGAATTTGACAGGCACTTTGAGACATCAATATAGAAAGACAGCAGACACACAAAACTAACATAAATAACAAACAAACTAAAATAAATAGAAACAAGGAATAAGAATAACAACATATTGTTTTCCTGTGTATTAATTTATGTACATTTTGCTGGAGGAAGCTCCAGTTTCTCAGGAGTGGGTACAGCTATTTTTTTCTTTTGGGACAGGTTTCTTAGGAATGTCTGGCTCTTTAAAGATATTATTTTGTGAACACATTTTAGAATTACTTTCAGAGCATTAAAAACATGAAGAAGACATGAAACAAGATCACAAGCTCCCCCAAAAGATCATTAAGATTTACATACAATTTAGAAGAGGAAATAAAGATGAATTTTAATGAACCCAAAAATCTCATGAGTAATTTGCAAGATCGTGTACCTTTTGCTGGTATAGTTTCCTCTGGAATAATTTTCTCTTCTTCCTCCTCAGCAACAAAAATGGGAACCTTTTCTTCAGGCACAATTTTCTTTGCCACCTCAGGCACTTTAAAGATATTATTTTAAGATCTTTAATTTCACAACATCACAAAGAAAACTTTGCAACATAAACACAAGGACACCAACTTTAACTTAACAATAATAATTGTTAATAATAATAATAATAATAACTTAACAGAAATAAGTGAAACTCTACTAGTTATTTTTCACTCGCTGAAAACGGCAAATTGCAATTGGGTTATAAGGATTGTATGAGGACGAATCAATTCTTATTTAAACAGCATCGTTTTCAATGGAAAGTATTAGCTACAAATGAGAGGCTGTAGAAGATTATTAGCATCTAAATTTTTTCATAAAAACTTCCACTTGTGTGGAAGTGTTTTTCACTTTTTTTTCTAAAAAGCTCATCTGCTGAGGTAGAATTTGCTCCGTACCAAAGGAGCAATAGTCTATCTCCATTTTGAATTTCATATTTAGGGTATATCTTCTGGTTATTTGTATGGTCAGTTGTGATTGGAATTTATTTTTATGTAAGTTTAGGTAAAAGACTAGATATTTTAGCATACGCTCAAGGTACATGTCAGAATTATCTCCCTGAATTGAAGAATTTACAGGTAAAGTCCCATAAAATATAATTTCAGGTACTTTGTTTAGACAAAATGTAAATTAATGTGAACATTAGTTCTGAATAATGATATCACAATGAATTGTTTCATTCACAGGAAATTAAAAATGGAAAACAAGCAGATCATTCAAGGCCTGATTCTCAGCCCACTGAAGTCCATAACAAAAGAGACAATCAAGCCCTGCCTGAGACCTAGCACTGATCGCTACAGGGGAGCAGCAGGGTGCTAGAACCAAGGATCTGACTTTATATAAGTATAAATTGATTTTTAAAATTAGGTTCTACTGAAATATGAAAATGTAAGGGAGAGGAATTTATCTGCATACATCACAATGTGATATACCTTTAGCTGGTGGAATTTTCTTTACTTTAGGAACTGCAACAGGTACTTTTTCTTCTGGCGCAGCTCGTTTGGGCATTTCTGGCACTTTAAAGATAATGTTTTGATAAGAAATTTTCAATTACTTTTACAGCATCAAATTGACTAAAACCACAGAACAAAGTCACAAAGACCAATGAAGAAGACTCCCCTCTGAAGGGTAATTAAGGTTTACATCCAACTTAAAACAATCAACAGAGATGAAGATTTTTCTAATGAACTGAAATCTCTGATAACTTTCAAGAATGAATAGTGTACCTTTTGCTGGTATCTCTGGAACAGCTTCTTCTTCCTCCTCCTCTTCTTCAGGAACAAAAATAGGTACCTCTTTAGGGGGAGGTCTTGGTGCTTCTGGCACTTCAAAGATAGCATTTAATTGTAGAGAACTTAGACACAACATCAGAAACTGAGAGACAACTTCCACAGAAGCTAAAGATTAGTAGTTTGTCACAAACTACTACAGTACTAAATAAAATTAAATTCAAATAACAAACATACAGATAAACAATAAGAAGCATCAGACACATATTCAGTTATAAGAAGAGATACCTTTGGCTGGTGGAGGTTCTGGCTTTTTATGTACAGGGACAGGTACTTTCTTTTCTGCAACCTTCTTGGGCACTTCAGGCACTTTAAAGACATTTTCGTTCAAGAAATTAAATTTCAATCATCAGTGTAGCACAGAACACAGTAAAATGATAACTGTATGTATAACTGATATTAAGATAAATACAAATATGGTAAAATTTAATTGTATATGAAAGACAACATTGATTTTATCCACAGATTTATGCACAGAGGTAAACTTACAAACGTACGGATGACAACAATACAAATTGGTACAGTAAGGCTAAAGGGGAAGTGTGGCTGTTTAGGTACATTTTTATCTTTTGGAGCATCTGCTTTTGTAATGCTAAATAATTTAGATATATAAGATCCAAAAGACAGACATAATACAGGACATAAACACAGACATTTTCAAAGTGTAGAATAAGCATACCATCCATGACCAACAAAACCAGTCACAATACAGTGTCCTGATCAAACATACATGGGCGAGTGGATCACTATCAGATACATTAGGATGAGGAATGGGATTGTTACTTGGAGTCTTCTAAAGCTGAAGATGCAAAACTAGAAATACGCAGTTGAGGCAGAAACTGATGTACCTTTGGCTGGGGGAGGCTCTTCCAATTTTTTAGGCACTGGGGCAAGTACCTTCTCTTCTAGTACAGGTTTCTTTGGTACTTCAGGCACTTTAAAGACATTATTGTAGTCTAAGAATTTCATTTTTGAACCATAAGGTAAAGCACAATTATATGCATCAATAAAGTAGAATGATAAAGAAAAACTGTCAAGAATAGAAAAATCACTTCACTCTACATTACATTAAAGAGGAAAGGTGAACAAAGACTGATTTTTTAAATATATTCTTTTTAACACATTCAGTCAAGAGCTGATATACCTTTGGCTGGTGGAACTTCCTTCTTTTTTGGTACAGAAACAGGAACTTTCTCTTCTGGCACAGATTTCTTCGGCACTTCTGGAACTTAGTAAGATATTATAGTAAATTGAGTTTGGCATAAGAATCTAAACCACCATGACATACAAGCCAGTGACACTAAACAATTAACACAAACACAAAGAACCACAATTCTCAAAGGCAACAGTCCTTTCAGTCTCCTACTGTTTAACACAAGTGAGAAGATAAAGGAAGTCTAGAAGACTTTTCTGATCACACCTAATTGCAACTTCATATACCTTTAGCTGGGGTAGCTTCCTTCTTTGGCACTGGGACTTTCTTTTCAGGTACAGGTTTCTTTGGCATCTCAGGCACTTAAAAAAGATTTTTTTTTTTGGTTAAAAATTAATCCACAAGCTATTTAAAACAGAAATGAAACAAAAAAGACAGCAGCACAAATATTTTCTATGAAAGTTCCCTCCAAAATGAAAAGAAAAATGTAATGATTGAGCACTGGACCAGGCTGCCCAGAGAGGTTGTGGAGTCTCCTTCTCTGGAAACATTCAAAACCTGCCTGGACACGTTCCTGTGTGACCTACTCTAGGTGATCCTGCTCTGGCAGGGGGATTGGACTGGATGATCTTTTGAGGTCCCCTCCAACTCCTAATATTCTGTGATTCTATGAATGATCAAGTAAGGCATCTGAAAAATGCTGTGAAATAAATATTCAGAGGATGTTTGCTAACATGAAGAGACAATATATACCTTTTGCTGGAGGAGCCTCTTTTTTCTTCAGAATGGGTATTTTTTCCTCTGGAACAGGCTTCTTGGGAACTTCAGGCACTTGAAAGATATTATTAATGTTTTAGGTATTTACTTCTAAAACAACGGGTACATAAAACACAAGCGCGCATCACAAATACATATTCAAAACATACAGCTATGATTTAATATGGTTTGAACATAAAGACAAAAAAGTCCATTCTCCCTGCTCAGTCACTGAGGTCATCAGTAAAAATGTTTTTAACTAAAAGACTTTATTTGCTGATTAGAAGATTGAGTTAAGACAGAGTTTGACTTTTTAGAACCAGCTATTAAAGAAGCTTAAGAAGTGTTATGGTGGGGAAACTTGCAAATATACAAATTTTTTTCCTCCAGTTTTCAAATGTTTATTACAAACCTTGTAAGAAAGAACTATTTAACTGCTGTATTAGATATTTAGTGGTTTTACTGCTTCTCCTTATTCTCCCCTAAAGCTATGATCCTAACACTTCTCAAACATGTAATAGGTTGCATTTGATCATCTTAAATAAGTCAATTTTGTATATGTATTGAACATACATTGGTGATTAAATTTTCTTCCTGTAGTGCTCTCTACATGTAAAAATCATCAACTGATTTACTTCACAGAACTATGGACACATTGTAAATACCCAGCAGTTTATACCACAATTTGTTGAGTAATGTAAATGTTTATTAGTGGTTTACTTTGATGAAAAAAGAAATAAAATCCTGACAGTGCTGAAATCAACAAATTTTCCTGTTAACTGCAGTGAAGCAGATGTTTCAAATAAAATGTCTCTTAACATTTTTCATACTCTGGAGCTCAGAAATATCCATACAGGTTTTATGATGACTCTGAGCATAATAAGGAAAGTTTGGAGCACATATGAATTAAACTTTAATACTATGACAGAGCCAAAGGACATTTTAGCCAACCTTAAACTACCTGTTCAGTATTATTTGAAACAGAATTGCAGAATATACATTTTAAGTACTCTTAGATGATTATGTAATTTTGGAAAATCAGATATAGTTACTCTGTATCTTTGTATTATGACGTAGAAAGGTTTTATTACCAGGACCTTGGCGTGACCTACTTGCCCTTTCTAAGTAGTGAATAATATGTTCACCCTGTACTAACAAGGTTGAAAATTTACACCAGTACCATAAAAATTATTCTTAAGAAGAACACTTATAACTAAGAGTATTTAAATATGGCACTTTAATGGAACTTTTATATCTTTGCTTTCTATGAAAATATTGCCTTCAAGACATAAATAAACAACAACTATAGGGTTTCCAAAGATTTCTGAGAGCAAGTCAATGCAACTTATGTTCCTAAATCACTTATTATCAAGTACTCTATTTATTTTGTACATAAACCTATTTTTTGTCTGTGATTGCAGAATTCTCATAAACATTTTTAAGTATTTCAAGCAGAGTCTGGTAACAAAATTGGACCACGCAAGAGGATGAAATAAAGCTTGGTTAAATTTTCTTATTTATACAGCTATACAGACTTCATATGAAAGAGGAATTAACATGTATGACATGGAACATTTAAATAAATAAAGGTAGTAGTAAAGAGTAGACATTGCACATTTTCTACACTAAATACTACTCGTCAAACATCTTGAAAAAGGCACCCTGTAAAGCACACTGGAACATATTAAAACAAACTGTGGTACATTAACAGAATGAAAAGATACTACTTTTTCTCACATAAATCCTAAAATTACAGTATACCTCTCATTGGTGGAGGAGCCTTCTCTTCATACTGGGGAACTTTTGTCTCTTCCTCCTCATATTCAGGAACTTCCTCTTCATAATAAGCAGCTTCTTCTTCATAATGGGCGAATTCTTCCTCTTCATATTGAGGAACTGCATACTGAGGAACGTCCTCCTCATAGTGACTAACTTCTTCATAATGGTGAACTTCCTCCTTGTAATGGATTACTTCCTGCTCATATCTGGTGACTTCTTCCTCTTCATATTTGGGTATCTCTTCTTCCTCTTCATACTGAGGAACTTCAACATACACTTTTTCTTTTCGGACAACTGTCTTGCGTACTTCAGGCACTTAAAAAGACATCAATTAAAATAATCTTATAATTTAGCAGGTAGATCTTACTAATAATAAGGATCACAAGGCATTGTCAAATAAGAATTAAACAAAATGAAGAACATTCCATAGAAGACAAATCAGCATACACTAATATGAAACATACAAGACACAAAAACATTTATACCATATTTCATACTATTCAGTATACCTTTGGCTGGTGGTCTTGCCATTTTTTTAGGAGGACAAATTGGTACTCTTTCTTCAACGATAACCCTCTCTGGTACATCAGGCACTTAAAAGATACAGTACATTTACATTTAAGAATTTTTTAAAGTGTTGTTTAAAAGCAAAAATATTCTTGGCAAGAAACACAAAAAGATAACTCACAAATACATGACTGATACATAAAAGACAAGTGTGTTTATTGACGCTGTAATCATGGAAACCCTTAGGCTGCTATTCAATTACGTAACAACATTTCAAGATCCCAATATAAGCAACTGATATGATTCCTGCATCAGCCACTGCTGACAGCAGTGAAGTTAAGCTTGTTAATGGGCAGAACTCAAAATCCAAATTCAACCAATTACAAAATCTGCTCTGTGGCAGCCCCTCCTCTGTGGCAGCCCCTCTTCACCGCAGTGACACACTGCACTATCTCAGTAACAGATCAAGAGCCATCAATCACCGGTAACAAAAGATTTGCACAGGAAACTCTAGACAATGATGAGGGAGCACATAGAGAAAACATGTGTGAGTGACTGACAATAGAAAAGAGCTCTGATATAACTGAAGGCAAAAGAATGAATTGCTTAGTGAGGAAGGCATTTTTCTTCTTCTGTTGATTGCTTTACAAAGTGTCTTTCTTGTTTGTTCACACATGGCAGGGAGACGTTCCCTATAAGAGCAGCAAAATTTCCAAAAGATTAAGCTGTGAATATGTTCATTTTTTTCAAGATTTATTTGGGAAAGAACATATATTCCCTATGTTTAAGCAGGATATTCTCTTTCAGAATGGCAGTGCATGGATCTTGTCTTCTGAGGTAGGTGTCTTTGGAAATTTACTGAAAACTACACAGAAAATTACCCTAGTATTTTAAAGTCCGGGAGACTACTAGATTTGCCAAGTTAGAGAATAACTTTAGCATTTTCTTAACAGATTGGAGATCTTTTTTTATCTCCTTAAGATATAGAATCCATTCTGCCACTGTCTGTCAGTGACAGATTTGAGAATTTCTACATACTTTCTTCATGATAAGCTACAGTATGCATAGTTGAGTGGCTGCCACAAGTCTTGATTCCTGCTAAGTGGGTGTTATTTCTGGACCAATGTGAAGACTGACCAGCAATTTAAATATTTTCTGGCAGAGTCCTCCTTTGTATTTAATTGTAAGTGCCAGGTATATCTGCATTTGAAATCTTAAACTAAAACTGCTTGGAACTGATAACTTCGGTTGATTTGACAGCAAAAACTGCATTGTGCATGAGTGCCCACACCAGGAAGCTCAGGTGCCTTCAGATTCTTTTGTCCTAGCTACACATTTGACAGATGAGAGAACTGTTGCATTTAATGTCCTTCTGCTTTGACCCCTTTTTTTCCAGACCAGCTGGCATATTAACCTTGCCTTACAGAAAGTCAGTCAAAGATCCTTTTCCATCCTCCTCCATCCTCCTCATAGCACTTCTGATCTGCCTAATGATTATTTAACTTCACACTGATGTGACTGTATTAATCTTTCATTATATGAATATGATAATATTGTTTATCAACAACAGCAGATCTGCAAATAGTAAGTATGACACATCTGGTGGCTTATTTTTCACAATCAACAGATCACCTCTGAATGTGAAAAAGCAATGAAATTTCTTAAAAAGCCGAGGACTTTGTTGAAAGCCCTTGAGGTGGCAGGTCCAGTATATGTGATTGTGCTAAGTGATTTAGCCAGGCAGGCAACAGCAGAGGTAAAGATTTTTTCTTTGACCTTCGGATTTAGGTGAGGAATTTCTAGCACAGAACTAGAAAGGATAGGCTTTCTTTTCAGAAAAGGAAAGCATGTTAATATAAATGAAGGAAAAGGCTGCTCTGTTTCCCCTCAAAGGTCAGACAAGTGGCAAGATTTGCAAAGGAGGACCAAGTGAAAAAGCTGGGCTTTGAGTACAACAACAGCCAGGAGAAAAGGTTTAAGCCTCTTGTGAGAATGGAATACTGTCCTGTGGTATTCTACAAGCTTCACTGTCAGGATAAACTGGTGTTCTGCACAGGACATGAAATTGTCTTTTGTTGTGGAGTTTTGTTGGTTGGTTGGTTGGTTTTGGTTTTGTGTTTGTTTGTTTGTTTGAAGTAGATGACAAGATGTAAACTTGGACATAGAATCTTTTTAGTTTGTTCATACCTGTGTATGAAATCTCCTTTTCTGTGTGAAGAGAAATGGATACTTCCTCTGACATAGCCCAGTGTTCTTCCGCTGGTACTTCAAAGACAGAGTCTAATGTTAATATTTTTCTCTGGTGCAATATAATGTACAATAATAAATATCCCATTTGGGGTTTTTTAGAAAACTAGTTATTATTTCCTGACACTTCCCACACCCAGATTAATTGGGAAAAATACATCCCTAGTTTCTCAGAGACTCTGTTAAGGTTCTCTTGGGACAACGTCGGAACATTGTGGTGGACTTGGTAGCCTCAATGATCTTAAGGGTCTTTTCCAACCTAAATTATTCTGTGATTTGAACATCAGAACTACAAGAAAGGTGCCAGACCAGCAGGACTGAAGCTCTGGTGGTACTGCATGAGGGCAATCTGTTCATAGATTAATCCATGGGCAGGAGTACCTTCTGGTGGTGGAGACACTTTTCTTTTTGGAACAGCAACAGATCCTCGTTCTTCTCTGGCAATTTTCTTTGGTGCTTCTGGCACTTTAAAGACAGTAATTGTAAGAATACTAAATTCTAAAAGAAATCACACACTTTCTGAAGTTCATATGAAAGAATTAAGGACAAAGAATTAAGGCAAAAAAGCACACAATTACATAGCAAAGATACTTACAATAAACACAACAATCATACCAGACATACAAACATAAAGACATTTAAATTAACAGAGGAAAGAGACCTGAAGCCTTAATGCACAGTAGCTAGGTACGCAGTAAGTATCTTGAAGACTAGTAGTTTGGGGGGTTCCAGGAATAAATCCTCCAGCTAATGTAGACACTTTGAAACCCCATGCAATTTTACTAACAGCAGACATACAGTTAAATATTAAAATAATATGTATAATATTGGAATAGCAGACATATAGAGTAAAACACATCAAAAGGCAAACAGCATATTCATACATCATGAAGTAAGATGGAATGACTGAGATGAAAGTAAGATGTAAATAATTTGCCTCTAGGCTCTTCAGAAACATAATTAAGCCACAGAACACCACATATGTGATACATATACATAACATATATAAATACACAGATACATAACAAAATCACTTTTCAAACAAGAAAATCACAGAAACTGAGGACATATTTGTAAGCTTGAAACTGATTATTGACAATACTATAAAACATTGATAGTTTTTTTCTAAATGTGTTCATATTTATCTAACTTCTTCAATAATAAATGTCTTCACTCAGCTTTCCACAGCTCTTAAGCAGCCAGAGTGATCAATGAAGTTAAATAGCGGCTAGAAAATGCAAAGAATGCAGGTGTGTGACTGTTCTCTGTCATCTTCTGCATTCTTTTGCAGGGGAGAAGAAAATGGTCCTTTTCATTTATAATCAAGTTATGAAAGACTGAAATTCTGTTAACCACACAGATGGTAGTATGATGCACATGGATATCTGATATTAGGAAGCCTTCTTTGCTTTCAAAATAACTTGTATACCTTTAGCTGGTGGAGCTGCCGCTTTTTGTGAAATTGGAACAGGTACTTTCTCTTCTGGTAGAGGCTTCTTGGGCACTGCTGGTATTTTAAAAAAAAAGATTTTAAAATATTTTTAATTAATCACAGATTATGAAGATAATCAGATGATAAAACACAAATTTAGAGACTTGACATTTCTTCAAGTCAAATAAAAAAAGGACAGCAAACACTGAACATTACATCTTGTGTTAGGTGATTAGACATTATAAATATAAATCAGTATTCTGAAACAAGACTTCTCATGTCAGGGTCTGAAAAAAATTTATACCTCTTTTTGGCGGAGCCTCTTCTTTTTTAGCAACTGCAACTTTTTCTTCTGTGATAATTTTCTTGTGCACTTCAGTCACTTAAAAATAATCAGTGTAAGAATATTTAATTCTAACATTTGAAATGCAGATAGAAGTAAGATTTTTCTACATATTCTGATATTTTAAAAAAGAAAATGAGACATAAACATCAATAGCAACAAAATTAAGACACTGCAGAAGAGTGTACTTTACAGCCATAGCACAAAGATGAGTAAATACTCAAAAGAAGGGAGAGATCCAGACAGAGGTTACAGATACTAACAAATAAAAATTTAAGTAAGATGCCTAAGCACAAATACTGCAAGACCAAACAAAAAATCTGATAATAATAATATGATCATGATAATAATGTTCTCAGTTCATTTACCTTTGGTTGATGGAGGCTCTTCAACTTCTATCTCAGAAGTGGGGACCCGTTCTTCTGCAAGTTCTTAAAAAAGATTGTGCAACTTTAGAAAATCTAATTGATTTCACTAACAGGCATAAGATAAAAGATGAAATAACAAATAAATCTCATGAAGACAACACAGACCACTGGCCCATTGTAGACAAACAGACATAAGTACATGTTCAGTGTTGAAGAAACTTGATTTATGAGATCTATTTTTTTACCAATATGCCCATATGTTATAGACAGACTGCAGCAAAAAAGTGTGTTTTTTGCAAAAGGAATAAACCACTGATCTACCTCTTGCTGGTGGAGTCTCCACTTTTTTAGGCACAGGGACAGGTACTTTCTGTTTAGGAACTGCTTTCTTATGAACTTCAGGAACTTTAGGAAAAGGAGGAAGATGAGAAGGAATATTAAAGTGTAATATTTGTAATTGTCTACTACAAAACAATATGTTTCACTGGATTAACACAAACAATACTTTTCATAGTACAAGATGGAATATGAGACAACCATTCATCACTGGAAGCAGACACTACCCATGTTAACACGTACAAACAAGACAGTAAGACAAACATAACCCCCTTGAAGATACATCAGCCAGCTGAGGAACTGGTTTATACCTTTAACTCCTGGAGCTTCCTTAGGGGCAGCTGGAACTTTTGGTTCAGGGACAACTCTCTTATGCTTCTCAGGCACTTTAAAAGATTTCAATACATAGTTTTACAAAGAAGAGTAGTATCACTATGACATGCACACATTTCCTTAATACAAAAAAAACCCCACAAATGGAGATAAACGTAGAGTGACAATATAACACTCAGAATGATGAAACAACACAAATATTCTGTAATGAAAAGAACATATACCTTTAGTAGGTGGAACTTCCTGTCTTTTAGGAAGAGTTACCCTCTCCTCTAGGTAGTAAGACTCTTCTTCAGTCACTTAAAAAGAGTGAAATAAAAAAAATACCTAAGTATTTGAGATCTATCACTGTCTTTATGGCCCTGGTAAGCAAAAAAATATTTGTAAGACAAGACTAAGCGCTGTGTTTTACAAAGAGTCACTTCTGGTATTACAAAATCTACATTTAAACCATCCTACTCCCTCTGATACTAATGGAAAAACTCCAAGTATCTTAAATGGAACTGAGATTGAGTTCTCATCTTGTATTTCTGTGGAATTTGAAAATGCTCAGTATTTAAATTACTAATTACTAATCAGCACTTTTCATTCCTCTGTCCACTAGTTCACTAATGTTGGAATTTGTTCACTTTGAGAAAGCCTCTTTCCCAAATTCTGAGAAAATTCCTTGACTAAAGCTATCCCTTGAAAATACTTTCCACCATGTCACTTGAAATGGTAATTGTGTCAATCAGTGTCCTTCACAGCATTATATTACCACCAATAAACTCAGAGGTGGAAACAAGTCAGTTGTTACACAATGAAATGGTCGAATGAACCAGAGTACACCATGATATTCTGAAGGACCATTACTTCATCCAAGCAACCTGGTGGAAGAAGAACTTCTGGCAGAGAATTTTTGAAAAAAAAAAAAAAAAGAAGAGCTGATAATTCTCAACATCCAAGAGATACCTCATTATTTCCACTGTAACAAAACAGAACTAACTAGTACACTTTTCAAAAGCAAGTAATAGAAGTTGTAGACATTCTTAGCATTACATTTATAAGATATGAAGAATATTTATACAGTAGTAAGTTTTTCTTTATGGATAGAGTAGATACTAATCCACACTATTTTTGGTACAAAACAAAAATTTCTTTTTTTTGTGTGGGTTTTTGGTTTTTGGGGTTTTTTTGTTTGGTTGGGTTTTTTGTTGTTGTTGTTTGGTTTTTTTTCTCATAGTATTCCTGAATTGCTGTCATACCTTCAGAAATCTCGTCTCTGTGAACGGAAATAGACACTTCCTCCATTTCTTCTTCAGCCCATTCTTCAGTTGTTGGTTCTTTAAAGAAAATTATTAGTTTTTGTATTTTTGGTGGGTAGAGGCAGAAAGAGATTGATGGATAGGGAAGATGAAGACCAATTATTACAAGTACTGCATGACAATGACAGATATGCAAACAATACAGAAAGTGCCATGTTACATGAAAGCAAGGACACGAAGAAGGTGAGAAGGGTGGGTCAAGATTTGAAAGGAAAGTCTGGCATGTGCACATCTACAAATGTGACTGTGTCAGAGAAAACATCAACTTGTTCTGGGGTACAAGGTTAACTTTCAGGAAACAAACATAAATTAACAATTTATATATATTAGCACTGAATATATATTTGCATGTTAATATTTTAGATAGATAACTTCCATATCTTCTTTTTTAAAGTAATTTATGCTTTCTAATAGAACATGTAAATTGTCTTGACTGGCTAGTTATTAATGAGATATAAAAATGGTCAAAATGTTGATTTCAGTTATCTTGAAACAGGTATTTTGTGGAATTAAAACTTAAACCAACCAATCTCAACCTTCCCCAAGTATGAGAACGTGAACTGCAAGAGCTGGTGAGAAGCTAACAGTGAAGAGAGAAACAGTATTATCCGCAGGGCTACAGAGAGTAGGGAGAAGCTACAGTTTCATAGGGAGTATGAAAAATGGTTGGCTACTGTCCTAATTAGCTGAGTCTAATCTCAACACTATACATCAATACTTCTTACTATGATTTCATGAGAGCCTAATCTGAAGATCATTATATTCAGTGGTAGAGTTTCCATTGATGTCAGTGCGGTGGGTTTCTGGCATTCAAGACTGAAATAGTAAATGGCACTCAGGAGGCCCTTAACTGTCTGCAAGTCTATAAAATGTTTGACACAAACCTCATACAAGATAACTAACACAAAATTTTTGTGTATTTTGATCCTGGCCTTAAAACAACAGACTCGTAGACAAAGCACAAGTTTCTTACTATTATCTGTGTATACCGTACCTTCAGGTGGTGGGATTTCTTCTGGAATGGCAACAGATATTCTTTCTTCTGTAATAAGTACTCTTTCTTCAAAAGTGGCTTTCTTCTGCACTTCAGGCACTTTGAAAGGTAGTAATAGTAAATGTATGCTTTTCTAATTCCATTGTGAAAGCAATGTTGCAAAATGCTAAATCTAACTTTCCAAAGACTTGCTTAAGGATACTGAGCACATAACACATAACAGAGATTCAATTTTCAGAAATAATATTTTTATAAGTATTGCAAAACACATATAACATACTGTAATGATTCACTGTCACTAAATCAGAGCAGTAGAATTCACAGAGGAAGCACAGATCAATGACCAATAAACAATACAGTACATATAAACAGAAGCTGAGAAACAGTATCTACTTTTATTCTACTGGAAAGCATACCTTTAACTGGAGGAGCCTCAACTTTTTCTTTAGGGATAGGTTTCCTAGGAAGTGCAGGCACTTAAAAAGAAGTATTTAGTTTTAGGACCTATAACATGCAAAACTGACAAAACCATCATGTAACAGAAAGCTATCATTCAAAACAAATACGCATGGACCTACTTTCTTTACAAAACATGACAGCTGAGCAAGCTGAGACAAATGCAATGTTCTAAAGACTACAATAAATTATATTATGATGAACAATATTGTACCTTTTGCAGGTGGAGCTTCTACTTTAGGAACATGTGGTATTTTTTCTTCTGGAGCTGGTTTCTTAGGTACTTCTGGCATTTCAGAGATATTAATAATAACAATAATAAGTAACTAAAAGTACAGGTGTTTTAAGACTGCATCTACAGCACAGTTAACCACAAAACTGACACAAGATACACAGCTAATGTAACTGAAGTACAACTAAAGCCAGATTCACTTAACAATCAAAACTGAAACTGGACATATACAAGATGCTTAAGATAAAAACAAAAAAAGAATGTTACTGATCTAAGTGTACCTTTAGGTGGTGGAGCTTCCTCTCTTTTTGGAGCAGCAATTTTTTTCTCTGGGGGAGCTCTCTTAGGTACCTCTGGCACTTAAAAAATAAAAGGTAAGATAACTGAATTCTATATTTCAAAGATTTATTGGAGTGTTACAGAATTTCATTAACCCATTTATAAGAATATCAAGACACACCACGTAACACATTCATACACTTAACCAAGAAAGGTATGAGACAAGAGCAACATGTATTTGGGAAAAAATAAAAATCAGTGCAGTCTCTGGAAGCCTATCAAGTGTTTTAAGACTGATTTCTTAACTGAAGAAAGAGCTGCTCAAGTATGTCACTTGGCCTTAAAAACTGTTTTATATGCACAGATTATACACAAACAAGCAGTTTCTAACACAAACATGTTTAAGTACAGGCTAACAAAACAAAAAGATATTCAACAGGTACATATACACTCCATCACTAAGTATACCTTTGGCAGGTGGAGGTTCTTCTTTGGGAGCAGGAACGTGTACTTTTTCTTCAGGCACAGGTTTTTTAGGCACTTCGGGAACTTTAAAGATATAAAAATTTGTTTAAGTAATCTTTCTAAGGCTTTTGTTTTTTGTCTTAGATGAGAACAGACATACAATGTAACTCACAAAAATTGTATTTATCATGTGCTTGTATTAAGAAGTGAATAGCAGTTAGAAAAACAGCACAATAGTACGGGACTGGTTAAAGCGCACATTCAAAAGATGCTGTACCTTTTGCTGGAGGAGCCACCTCTTTTTTCTCAACAGCAACTTTCTTTTCTGGAACAGGTTTCTTAGGAACTTCAGGCACTTTGGAAAACATTGTCAAAGTGAGAGAGCTTTAGTTTTTGGGCCATTTATCCAGATTTCAGTAAAACAAGATTGCTTTACAGAACATAGTGTCTGGACAAGGAGCTGAGCTTTGCAACAGAATACAACCTTTTGGACGTACATATGGGAGAGACACTGTGATATAGTGTAAGATTTCAGTATTAACATTTCTGCACTATCCCCTTTCATGGCACTCTGTTGTAGTAAAAGCACCCTACCCTTCTTTGCAAAAGCCACACAACCTAAACACAAACAACAAGCACAAGACTCTCAGGAAAGAGAAGGGCCACAGTTGAGACAAATGCAAGCTGTAAGCTAAGTTACAGCACAAATGAAAAAGTCAAAGTAGGGAGATAACGTGAAATCCCATAACGGATATGGAGATAATGCAAAAGCAAAGCCACATAGTAAATTCATTAATACATTCAAGAAAACATGAAAATAATATAATGAAAGAGAATTTGTTTGTTTGGTGGGGTTTTTGTTTGTTTGTTTGTGGGATTTTCTTATGGTTTGTTCAGTTTTTTCACTTGGGCGGTAAAAATACCTTTAGCTGGTGGAACTTCTTTTTTAGAGACAGGAATGGGCTTTCTTTCTTCTGGAACATGCCTCTTTAGTATCTCAGGCACTTTAAAGAGATAAGTAGTGAACACTTAGAAGATGATAAAGATATTTGGTAAATCACAGTACACTACTTTCAACATGCTGGATAAGCAAACAATATATCTCAAAAAAAAATGCTGTTCTATCAAACAGATACAGCTCATTCAAAAAAAGCAATTCAAAAAATTATTTAAAGCAGTGATGAAGAAGAATTAGATTTAGAAACGCAGTAGGGTTTGAACTTTTGAGAGGAGAGCCATAAAGAGATGTAAAGATGTTGGTTCTGATATGCTATCCTTTGGTAAAGGCAGATAACGTGAAAGTTCAGTAAAACAGAGTGCATGATGATACAAAGATTTTATTCACCTTCAGTGTGAGTGATCTCCAGTTCCGTAGAAATGACTTCTTCCTCCTCCTCCTCTTCAACTTCCTTATGTGCTACAACAGGAATTTCAAAGATATTAAATTTGGAGATAGGTAGTATCAATGTCTGCAGTAAATGTGAAAAGCTTTTAAGAAGATATTATGTGTACAGTAGTACACAGTACACAAAGATCACTGAAACACATATGCCAGTATTTAAAAAAGTTAATCCAGAAAACCAACAGCATATGCAAATCTCACAATTAATTTTTATTAACTACAGATTCAAATTGTTTTAAAAATCTTAAATATTGACTAGTCTCTCATTCTCAATCAATCTACCTTCAATTGGGTAAACAGCTTCAAAGAATCTTTCTTCAACTGTTTTCTCATGCTCTGTTGGCTCTTCGAAGAAAAGCATTTAAACAACATTAAGATCAATTAGTTGAAATGTTTACATCTATTAATATAAAGAAAACTGAGGCTACATAACACAATGAACAAAAAGAAGCAATGCATATTGAAAGACAAATATGCGATATGTCTAAATATGTAATTTGTCATACATAAAAATAGATTAAAATAAAATCTAATAGGATTGTAAGAATGTTTTGATTTGGGTGCACAGAAATTTTATTTTGGTTTTGTACATACCTGTGACATATGAATACTCTTCTTCTCTGTGGACAGAAACCGACATCTTTTCTTCTGAAACAGTCCATGTTTCTACTGTCGGTACTTTAAAGATAGGATTTTGTTTCAGTATTTTATATTTTAGTTCCACATTAGTGGTAGTCAGCATGTGAGTTTTTATCAAATCTGTATCTGTACTGCACATTTAAGTCTTAGACATATTTAGACAGTCAATATTCATATTCTAAAATACTGAAGACAAAACAAACATACAAGTATAATATTTAGTATCTGTTAAAGACTAAGGACACAGACACCTTAAACTCAAAAATTTAAAATAAATGTATACACAAGCTTTTGGGAATAGTATATCAGAAAGATTCCAAAGCAGGCTCATCAAAGAAATTTTGGGGCACTGGGGCAGTATTATGTAAGCACAGGCCAGCAGACATGAAGATGAAGAGAAAGCTAAATCACACTGCAATATCCTGTAGGCTGTTTAAACAAGAATCAAAAGGCTAGCCACAAACACGTTAAAAAAAGACTTTATGAAAGCTAAAAGTATGGTACACATACTACTTAAACAATGAGTATAGTGACAGCATGACTAGTACTATAGATTCAGGTACATACACACGGGTCCATGTATTCACAAGAAGCACAAGAACACACAGGATGCTGGAAAAATTGTAAAATGCATCTGAAAGATGCTGATCTGTACCTTCCTTTTTGATCACTTTTTCCTCAATGATCATTGGTGTAGGTTTTGGTGGTAGAACTTTCTTGGTAACTGTTGGCATTAAAATTTTGTCACTCAGTCATATATTTAGCAAAGAGATCAAAATAAATCAACAGCTACCTAGCAATGTTGTTGAAAAAACCAAGACAAACATGATCTAAATCAGTAGCAACTCAGGCTCCCTGGAACCACATGAAGCAATAGAAGGAATGCGTTTGCTTCTTTTTATTGCTACCTTCTAAAGGGGCTGGGTAACTCAGGGTATTTAGTACACAGGTTATATCCTGACATGAATTGCAACCAACAGGCTCCTGCTGCAGAATGGGAAATGCTGTATAAGAGGAGGTGGTTATCAAGAGAATAAGGATGCATCTTTATTTCATAATCAAACAACCAAGACATCCTGGTAGACAGGTCAAGATGGAAATCTGAGGAAGTTGTGGATTTCACATCTCCAGCTTGGAGTGAAACATAGTTTCACCCAGTGCAATTTTACACTTCCTTTCTTAAAACATTGGTAGGTAGCATCTGCATTTAGTATTTCCCCCTAAAAACCTTTTAATCTTCCTTTTCTACAATTCAGCAGAAGCTTTTATTGGATGTTTGAAAGACTGAAAAATTGATCAGACCCATGTTAAATGAAGACAAATCATATGCAGATCAGCTAAGTAACAATAGTAACAATACTTTCATGTAAATATGATATTAAGGTAATTAAACAGTAGTTACCCTCAGCCCGTTTGACTTTTTCTTCTGCCACCCTCTGAGTGGTTATCTCCACTTTTTCATCAACAGGTTTCTTGACAACTGTAAGTGATTCAGATATATTTATTGTTTACATAACCTTGCAAATTATTTTCCTGACACAAACCATCTAGAGCTGGCTATTTTCTTGTTTAGAATGCTATAACATTTGTGTCCGCTGGTGGTAAACAGTGGTGGTAAAGGCATTTGTGAAACAGGTGATCAGGCTCACCCTCCCCTGAGAAATATGCAGAGATCTAAATGGAGGATGCTACTCAGAAGTGCTGTGTTCATTGGCTCAAAAGCACCACCCATACGCAAGGCTAAATAAACAGTGAGAAGGAATGATAACTGAAGCTCAAGTTGATTTTGCCAACAGTTCTTGGATTGCTTCAACCACCATTGCCACTATTCTCTCTGCTTGAAAACATGAGGTGAGAGAAGAGGAATGGTTGCTCATGTCACTATCCAACATAAAGTGAATTCTCTCATTTTCAAGGAAATGTGAGTAACTACCATAGCTCAGCGTGAAGTAGAGACATGAGAGATCTTAATCTCCATGTTTCTGTTAGTTTTGCAGGAAAACCATACCTTTACGAACTGTTACTTCTTTCTTTTCCTTCTTTTCAGCTGTAATGGCTGGTGGTTTTCGCTCAGGCACAGGCTTCTTAGGAACTTCAACCACTTGAAAAATAGTAAGATTGTTTAATGATGAAAAATACATTGTCTAAAGGCTTGATACATACAAAAGTTATTGATTACACCATGATAAGTTTATAAAATTGAAAAACACACAGAGAGTTTTAGAGATCTAATTGTTGCAGTACAATTTTCTGTTAATTTCCAAGTTTGATGGTTTCTTATCAGAGACAAATTCTTTTCCTAGAGGCATGCATGTCACTACTACCCAAGACAGTTAAAGCATGCAAGAAACTGCAAAACACAGCTATTAACATCTAGCAATTAATGTATGAAACATTTAACCTAAAACAAATTTATCTAGAATATATGAAAACGATAGAAGAAATATCAAAAATTACTAAAAATGACACATATCCTTACAAACTACTAATTTATATTAGGTTTTAAAGATGTCCCAATTTGCAAAGTCTATTGGCAACCACATTATAGTTTACCAATTTCTATCTGCATCTTCATGATACTAGAGTCTTACTATCAGATGCCAGTTAAAACTTGTCAGCTTATTAGGGTTCAAGTTACTGTAACAAAAAAAGAAAAAGTGCTGCCTGGATCAAAATTTTTGGACCTTAATAATGAATATGAGAAAAAAGAGTAACATGGCATGATAATGAAATATACCTTCTTCATGAATGACTCGTTTTTCTTCATAAGTCACTTCTCTTTTCTCATAAGCTTCTTCCCATTCCTCTTCCCCTTCATCATAGCCTTCTTCCTGGACATAATAGTCATGGTCTTCTCCATAATCTTCTTCCCATTCTTCATAAGTTTCTTTAGGCTTTTCGTATATTTCCTTCTTTTCTTCATGAATCTCTTCCCTCTTTGCCATGGATGTTATTTTGATCTCTTTGGGCTTCTCTGGCAGCACCTCGGGAACTTAAAAAAAAATAAAAATAGATTATTTATATCACAGCCTGGAATTAGAAAGGTGTATTGGATGTTCACAGTTAATGAAATTATTTCACCCTCATAGAAGGTTCGAAGAAATTACTATTTTTTAAGCAGTCCTAATCAGCTAATTAAATGTGTATGTTTTTAACATAAAGACAAAAATCAAACATATTTGATTGATTCATGGTAATTTGAAACAAATGGCCTTGTTTCCACAAGATAATTTCAATTTTTTTACAGAAGTTCTTTAAAAAAAGGAAAAAAGTTACCTTTAGGTGGTGGGACTTCTTCAGGACCTTTTTTAACCACCTTTTTGGAGACTTTCTTTACTGGAACCTTTTTTTCTGCTTAAAAAAATATTTTTAAAATTAAATTTTAAAAAAGTAAAATAAACAGTCATAATGGAACATGTACAGTGCCCAAATACTAAGTATTCTTACCTGGCTTTTTCTCCTCTGGTGGTGGAACAAGAGGCAGAAGAATAGGAATAGGGGCAGCTTGTAGGAAAGATTAAATATTTAGAATAAAATATGAATATGATGTTTTCTTGTAAATGAAGAAAAAATCCTAGTGCATTTGGAAAATAGATGAGATTATTATGTTGCAGCTGCAGAATAAAAGTGCTCATTGGTGCTCATTCTGACAGTTTACTGTAGGTGGAAGAATACATTTTTAGTGGGAATGCCCAGTCTACCTTTATTTAAACCCAGATCTTTCTCAGCTTTATTTTCTTTACTGCTATCACTTTCCTATCTTTGAAAGTAATTTGAAAGTAACTGAATGTAATAGAAATATAAGTAATGTTTGTTGTTTGTATTCCAATACCAGAGCATGGGGAGAGACCAGTTGCAATAAACATTGTATGACTTAAAAGAATATTTGTATTATATTTTCTTTTTTTTTTCTTTTTTTTTTTAAAGGCTATTAATTTAAACAGCTTGTTTAAAAGATACTTCTGTGGCGAAAAGAAGAAAAGGTGAAAATAAAGAATGATCAGAAGAGGAAAATGGAAATAAAAGGAAGATAAAAACAACAAAAGACTGATAGGAAAACAAGATGAAAAGGACAAACTATTTTATGAGAAAAGGCTTCATTCCTACCACTACCTAAAGTGCCTTCACCTTTCACACAGTAAAACAAGCCTATCCAAGCAAAGCCTTGCTCATATCATATTTATATAAAGACAATTATCTAGATGCTATCACTGAGCTGTCTAAGATTTTTTCTCTGAGGTTCCCACTGGCTTGCTTCTTCAGTGCAGACATAAAACAGCACTATAGAACAAGTAAGGATTGTTACCCTACCTTCAGCTGGCTTTTGAGGTGGAACTGCAACCTTGGCATCAGGAACATCTAGAAAATGAAAATGTTTAACTGACTTAATAAAAAAATTAGATTTGAGTATGCTGTCCCCAAGAACATTAGTGCTTTAATCTTTCTGATCCAGCAAACAGGGATTGTAGCATGCTCCTCAAGAATAAACTAGCTGACAAACAGATAACTAATTGCATTAATCTTCCAGTCTGGCCAGTCTACACGGTTTCATTTTATTTCTAAATAATTCTAGCAACACTTTGGAGTAGAATCTTAAAAAACATTCAGAATAGAAGATCATTATCTGTCATAAAGAAATGATTGTTACCTATTTTCCCTCCTTCGTTGTTTTTTTCACTTGTGCAGAGGACATCAAATCTATTTATTGGTACTTCTTCATTGCTCTGGTCCTCAGTCATTCAAACAAAAATAAGCTTTTGTGTTTTAGAGATTGTATCTTCTCACATTGTACAAAATAGGACCCCAACAACATTAATATCAATGATTTATCACATTATTCATTGCCACTATTCATGAGTATAAATAGTTCCTCACATCTATGGATGAGAAATAGTTTTTCAGGGTGTAGGTTTGACTTACCATAACCAGGAAAAAATTATTTGAAAATAAAAAATAAAGCAGAGTAATGCACTAAATCTGTGACAGAGTATAGATATGACCTTGTGCAAGTCTTGCTCATGGTCTTTACCTGGTGGCTTCAACTCCAGTTTGATTTCTGCAAAAGAATATTTGATTTATTTTAGGACTAGTTTACCAGAATACTGTTTTGAACTCACAAATTTGCAGATGACTGTGATCACAAATTTGTTTGGCAAATTCACTAACCTTTGGTTACCAGATAGAGCTCTGCAGTGCTTCTTGCTTCTCCTCTTGGTTCAAGACGAGCAATTACAGAATATACACCTGAAATAGCCAAGAATGTTGATATTTATATGCTTTTATCATTATGAAAAAGACAGCAAAATCAGATAAATGAATGGCATCGGCACAAATATTTCATGCATTCTTACCTTCATCTTCTGCAGTAACGTTGTGAATAGTCATATAGTGACAGCGACCTTCACTTCTGAAGCTGTACTTGGGACTCTCTCTCAGTTCAGTGGGGCCTTTATACCATGTCACAACTGCATCATCAAAAGACACCTCGCACTCAAAGGTTGCAGACTGGTGTTCACTCACTACAATGTTCTGTATGCTCTTTGTGAACTGAATTGGTTCCGCTGTTTTTAGAAACAAAAAATATATGAATTGTTATGCATCACTAGGCCATTTAGCTTATCTAATTCTTTCTTGTTGTTTTCATAATAATAGCTACATCATGATAATAAGAGATAATAACAATAGATCTCGAAAAATTAGGGTAAGAAAAAGGGATTCTATCTTCCATGGAGTGTTCCGCGTAAGAATGAAGATTAGAAGACGCAAGAGTTTAACTACAAGAAGATTGCTGTGCAGACAAATTATACAAGAGAAGTCATTAAGGAAATTAAAGAATAATTAAAAGAAAGAGGAAATCCAAGGAAAATATAAGAGTATTAGAGAAAAAGAAAATAAAAGCAAATATGGCTCAGATTGTTTGAGGGCCAGGGGACATTAGTAATGATGATTTAGTTAAAAATACTAACTTACACAAGTATGTCACATATTGTTCAAAGAGAAAGGACAGCAGAATTTCCTGTTTATTTTGTTTCCAAGTTGGGGAACATCTCTTTAAGAAATGCCTTTTATTTTCATTTGTTCCGTTAATCCAGAAACTGTTTATCACCGTAATAAAGAGATGCTATATCTGTTTACAAACCTTCAATGGCCAGATCTGCAGATGTTTCTAGATTGTCAAGCTTGCAGGTATACTGTCCCTGGTCTTCTGTTCTAACATCCTTGATGATGAGTTTGTGTACTTTGTCAGAGACTTGTGTTGAATATCTCCCTCCTATCTTAATGGGTCTCCCATTTCTATACCACTGAGACTTGGCATTGGGGATAGAGAACTGACAAGACAGTGTGCATGTTTTTCCTTCCTTGAAAGTAGTGTCATGAAGATGCCGCTCAACTGCAGGTTCTATTAGCATGTCAAAACATACATTTTAGCAGACATTCAACAGTGGAATAATTAAAGTTTAAATTAATTCAAACTCATACTTCAAAAGTACACTTACCAATCACAGTTAGCCTGGCACTTGCAATGTGTGGTCCACACACTATTCTGAAATTTCCCTGATCTTCAAGTTGGCAGTTCCTGATTCTCAGTATGTGCCGATCACCTTCAATTCTAATTTCATATTTGTCATTGGAGTCCAGTTTCTGGGTTCCCTTGTACCATGAAAGTTTAATTTCTGGATAGTTAATTTTAATCTCACATTCAAAGATAGCATCCTCATCTGTTAAAACCGTCTGATTTTCAATGTCTCTGATCAGAGTAATAGGCTGAAAAATATTAGTCTAAATTAGTTTCAAGTTCCCTGTTATGTGTTCCAATATTTCACAAGTCAGTCCAAAACTATGATACCTCTGTCTGTGAGAGTCGTTGCTGAATAAAAGCTACAAGCTCATCAAACTCCTGGTCTTCTCTTCGAGCTTTTTCTGTGAGCTCAATTTCCTGCAAAAATGCAGAATATACTCAAAGATTAAAGGATACCGAATGTCAAGCTGCCATGTTTATCCAACATAGAATTAGTTCGTACATCAAATTTTCTGTAACTGTACTGTAACTAGCATATCTTCCCATCTTAAAAATTGTAGCCAAATTGTGAAGAGAGATCATACTTGGCCAGAAGATCTGTTCTTTCTTTTTGAGTTTAAGCATGCAACAAATTAAGAACTGTCAGTAAAGGATCTAAAGAGAAACCAGAGATTCCTGCACACGCAGTAACATCAGAGCATGGACACCAAGTTTGTTCAAAGAAACCATGTTACTCCTAAGAAGGTCAATGCTGCAGTCACGCTGTATCTTACCAGTCTATGGCTTTCTTCTGCTTGGGTTTGCTTTAGTAGCTCAAAGGCTTGCAGGAGGCCACGGAAATCTGTAATTCCATACATGCGAGCATATTTCTCATATTCTTTGGGATCCACGTTTTTGAGAAGTTCCAAGATATCAATAGGTTGCTCTTCCTCTTCTTCCTTCCTTTTTGTTGGAGTGCTATTCAAATCAATGACACAAGGTAAATATACAATGCTTCATTCCTAGAAAGTTGTTCACTGAAAAAAATCAATCAGCTTAGAGTTGCCCTGTGCAGTGGAATCCTTTAGTTTAGCCTAAGTCTGGTGCTTCTATTTTTAGTAGCTATTAATATTTAATGAATAGTAAAAATTTCTATTTTAATCTGAGATATATAATTAAAAAGTTTCTTCTTTGATGATAACAAAATTATCTATAAAAACTTTCTGTATACCTTTTCAGTTTTGCCCTGAGATCCCCTTCAACAACTTCTTTCTTTCTTTCTTCAACTTGTAGGTTTACACTCCTCTCAATTTCACCATGCTGGTTAAAAGCTACACATTTGTACATGCCAGAATCCGTTTTTATTGCATCCTTTATTTCTAGCTTGGCTTCATCTCCTCTCTGTTGGATTATAATACGACCTCCCTGGTTGAGTTGCCTCCATTTTCCCTTCATCCACTTAACATTTGGAATTGGATCTCCTCCAACTTTTGCAGTAAATGTTGCAACAGTCTCTGCAGAAAGATGCAAATGAGGAAGCTAAGTCTTTCTGGCTGTCTGTGACAGCAGGACATAGCTCAAACAAAAGATACGGGCAAATAGAAGACAGTATACTTTTTTGAAAAGAGTTCTTACTTTCCATGACTTTGATACTCTGAGGCTCTGAGACAAAATAAAGTTTTCCTTCCACTTCCGCTTTCTTAGCTGCTGGTGCAGCTGCTGGTTTTTCTAAAAAACAGAGTCACACAATCAAAACAGGGGGTTTCATGTAATAGTTCAAGTTCATGTATGATGATGTTTCCAAAGGAATTGTAAAAAATGAATTCATTACAGAGATGGAACAAAATTTTATGCAAGAGATAAAAATGTAAAATACTTTAATGTTGTTTTAGTTAACTTGCATTTTACTTTCCAGATAAAACTGAACACTGTGGGCCATATTGTGCTGATCAATAAATTCAGTCAGGTCATTTACATACTGCATGGACACAAATTCATAGATGGTTCCACAAATAAGAAATCTCATTTTCTAAAGTGGGTAAGTTTTCAGTGAGGTATTCTTTTTTTCTGTCTTTTTCTGGAAATTTCACTTTCAGAGATACTTGCATTTCTCTACCAGTGATCTGTTAAATTCTTTTTTCTTTTTGTTGTGTAGTTCTTGCAGCTACCCATGTAGTGAAAAAGATACTATTTCTACATATTACTGAACTCATGTCTTTTATACAATGGTAAGGCAAGGCTGACATGGAAGGACAGTATTTACGTCCAGCTAAAAGGTCAAAATGTCAGAATTGTGAGAGTGCTGAAGCAGTTAGCCTCTAAGGTCACATGTTCAATCAAATTCCTTTTGTATTTTCCTTTAATAAACACCGCTGTTCCCATCCTTTCCATAAAATATGCACGTGCAACTAATTTCACTCATTTAGCTTGCTTTTTTTTAACTTCAATGTTTAGATTTAGAAACTAAATTCCTAATCTTTTTAGTAAGACTATACTATTGATTTGACACTGATCTCCCACTTTTTATGTCACTATTTATATATAAATTATTGATAAATATACGGTCTTCTCATGTTGTACAATGTTGCAAAGAACTAGAAGATACTAATTGTTTACTACTAGATTATTAATATTTTTGTTCCACAGAAAACAAAGCAGGATGGAATTTTGTTTTAAGTTTTTATCACATGCTTTGATTTTCTCCATGTTACTGTACCTTTAACTGTCACTTTAGATTTGCAAGTATCAGTGCCAGCTGCATTTGAAGCTTTGCATACATATTCTCCTGAATCAGATTTGGTAACTGCAGCAAGTTCCAGGAGAGCTACTCCATTAGCAAAGCTGAAGTTGCATCTGTCTGAAGCTCTTATTTCTCTCCCTGCCTTTAGCCACTGAATCCGGATTGGCAGCGATCCTTGGACATGGCAGCTGAGCTGTAGGATATCACCTTCCTCTGCTGCTGCTGGCTGAAGAGGCTGGTCAAAAACTGGAGGCTTTTTAGGTTCTGGAATATGAAAATGCTTGAGTGAATACTCGAAGAAGGAAAGTATGATTAAGAATGCAAGAGAAAGAGACACATGATTCTTTAGAAGACAATGGCAAGGAATGAAGGAGCATAAACAGAAATCTGAGAATGACAATCAGCTTTAGAAAATTGAATAAGTATCAAGAGAGAATGTTATCTGTGCAAACATGCAAGAAATATCTTTTCTCCACACAGCAAAGGCATTCACATGCAAAAAATAGAGTAAGAACTAAAGCACTGCTATTAGGCTGCAAAACTATATAAGCACCTTGGAAGAAACAATTACGCAATCTCCAGCAAGAGTATTATGATGAAGTGCCTTGCTGCCACAACATATTGTAAAGGCTGCCCAAGCTTAGACGTAATTGCACAGAAAAACTGTTTTTCCATGAAAAGAAAATTATTAAATATTCAAGAGAAATGTCACATAAAGATTTAAATGTTCACTTTAGATCAGCCATAGCAAACAGCAAAAAAGCGAAGAAGTCCCACCCCCCCTGAAAGTTATCATTACATTTTAATCACAAAATGAAAATAATTCTTTGATTTTGTGGTTTAACTCAGTTTTATCTTGTCCATCTCGGTCCAAATTATTGCTGTTAGGCTAAGTAAAACCAGTTCGTAAGATAGAAGCAATATATTTGCAGCTAACATACAACAAAGAAAAGTAAGAAGCAAATAAAAGACTTCAACTAACCTCTGATAACAACAGAAGAGGTACACAAAACACTTCCTGCTTCATTGGACACTTTGCAGGTGTATAAACCAGCATCTGATTGTTCTATGCTCTTTATATGTAAAAGTAAGGTATTGTTTTTGAAAGATATTTCACAGTGAGGGCTTGAATGAACTTCCTGATTGTTTTTATACCAAGCAACAGTCAAAGGCTGAGAGCCAGAAACACGGCCCTCAAGCTTAAGTTCATTCCCCTCTGTTTCTTCTACTGCTTCAGACAGTTTCTTAGTGAAAGTAGGTGGAGTTTTTCGTTCTATAAAACAAGAAGAACACATTATTCAAATTCTATGAATAAAATCTGAAATGAAAAACCCTAAAGAAAGTGTTTCAAGAAAAAATTGAACATTGGGGAGTTGATATCCACTGTCATTTAAATAAAAAAAATGTTTAAGTCAAAGTATGCCAAGATAAACAGCAGATGTCTTGCTCTTACAGTCACTGTCATAGTTGCTTTTCCTAACTGAAAAAGACCCTCTTACACTGATTTAAGTCAAATGCTATTTAAAAAAAAAACAAACAAGATTTTTGTTGAGTTCTGAATAAAAGAAATATGCCTGTAAAAAAATAGCAAAATAAAATATTCTTTCATTTCTTCTCCCATTGCTGTTAGTGACCTTCCTAATTCCGTTATGAAACCCATGTGTAGCTCCAGATAGGTACTTCGAAGCTATATCTCAAAAGTTTTTCTCAAACTTATTTTGCAGTAATAAAGCTAAACTCCTTTATTATTAGAGCAAGAAAAATGTACACACAATGTATTATCCATTCAGTACCTTTAACAGTCAGTTGTGCTGTGCAAGAGTCTTTTCCAACTTCATTGCTAGCATAGCATGTGTACTTTCCAGAGTCTCCCCTGTCAACTGTCAAGATGGTCAAGTGGGCTGTGTTGTCTATATAACTGATCTGGTAGTTTTTTCCTGTTCTAATCTCTTGGTTATCTTTTGCCCAAGTGACTCTAATAGGCTGTGTTCCAGAAATGTGACACTCAAAGTCAGCACTTTCTCCAATAATACCATCCAAAGGAGTAATTGGGGTGTCAAAGAATGGAGGAGTCTTCCCTTCTGAAGAGTGAAAGAAATAAAGAAGCATCACTTTAAAATCTTGATTTGCTTTAAAACTCTGTGAAATAAATCTTATTTGTACAATATTAAATCCATATATAAAGCAAAAGTGAGTATTATGATATTTCCATTAAATATTTCACAGCCCACCGACCTGTAAGGACAAGCTTGCCACTAGAAGATGCAGTCCCAATTGCATTGGTAGCTGTGCATGTATATTGCCCAATAAGGCTTCTATCTGTCTTCAAAATCTGGAGAGTTGCTATATTATCTACGAAGGATGCGTGAACATTGTAGTCCTCTTTTACACGTACACCATCTTTAAACCAAGATACTTCAATAGGTTCTGAACCAGCAATGCCGCAATCAAATGTAACTGGTAAGCCAATGGTTTCATGAACATCTCTTAATTTTCGTGTAAAAGAAGGAGGAAGTTTACGCTCTGTAAGAGAACAGGTAATGTATAGTGAGGGTTTTCAGAAGATAAGCAGCTATTCCTGTACTCACCAATAATCACGGCCTAATATGCTGTAGAGTATGCTGCATTTTTGCTCCTGATTTAAAATGTTATTCAGTATATAATTTATTTGGAACCTGATGTGAAAAGAGCACTGCGCATATAGTTGCAGGAAAGGACAGAACCATTCTGTCCTCAATTACACCCAGTGAGCCTATTTAACCCTCAGGACTGCTAATGGTGGAAACAATCAAAGCAAAATCCTCAGTGGGGAAGGAAGATGCAGAAGCTTGTATTGGTACAGAAGAGCTGTGGTCAATAAGAGATGTATTTTGACTAGCTTTACTGATAGGCTTTGTTACCAGAAAACAGTGCTACAAGGTATCTTATACATCAAGAAACAGTAAAGTGTTTAGCAAGGAAAATGTAAACTTTGGTTCTTGAAATACCAAGGCATACTAAAGAAAAATAGGCCATTTTCCTATATGTTAAAATCAAATAGTCACCTTGAACTGTCAGCAAAGATGATGAAGCAGCCTCCCCAACAGCGTTTTCTACTTTGCAGATGTACTCCCCACTATCACTACTGTCTACCTGGCTGAAAACCAGAGTGGCAATTTGGTTCTTAAAGTGCATTTTCACAGTAGCAGTTCCTCTCAACTTTGTATCTCCTTTGTACCACGACACAATCATTTCTGGTGTTCCAGCAACCTGGCACTGTAAGGACGCAGAATCCCCAACAGTCACCTGCACTGGCTCCAAGGGTGTAATGAAGTAAGGTGGTTCTGAAGAACAAACACACACCATTAGCACAAAAACGTATAACACAATGACCATGAGTAGTTCAAATAACACTCGATGAAGTGATGTTGGCTTGACGCACCTAGTATTGTGATTGCACCATGACAATTATCTTGTCCAGAATCATTTTCAATATGACAAGAATACTGCCCCTGATCTTCAAGTTTGCTACTAGGGATTTCCAGTATGGCCGATGTTTCTGTAGTGGTGATGCTACACTTTTCAGAGTGTGTTATTTTTACTCCATTTTTCTTCCATGTCACTGAAATCGGGGGAGTACCCATATATGTGCATTCCAAGATTAAATTTTTCCCTTTCTCTACACTTAAATCATTCACCTTCTTCACAAATTTGGCTGGTTCTGTAATGAACAATGGGAAGAAAAAATTGAATAAAGCCAAGAAATAATTTTTAGAAGCATAAGAAACATAAGAAACAGTAGTCTGGACAAACCTTTGACAAAAAGACGTGTTGTGCAAGAAATCTTCCCTGCCTCATTAGAGACCTGGCAGGTGTAGTCTCCACTCTGAAGTGGTTCTACATCAAATAGCTCCAGCTCTGCAACTGAATCTTGCAAGGTGATGTTGCATCTGTGTCCTGGTACTAGCTCAACACTACCTCTAAACCATTTAACTTCCAATGGAGAGGAGCCTTTTATGATACTTGTAAAGGTTACGTTTGCCCCAGATAAAACATTCAGTGGTTCAGGTTTCTTCACAAAAGATGGTGGTTCTAAGCAAGCAAATAAAAAAGACAGAGAAGTAGTACATTTGAATTTCTGATTAAAAGTAAAGTAGAGTGATCAGAAATATGTAGCAAAGCAAAGAATTAAGTATTTTTGAAAATAATTTTTGTGCTCTGACTCTGGCTTCTTATTGATACTGACCTCTAACACTCAGAAATGCACTGCATTCATCAGACCCAGCTGCGTTAGTAGCTGTGCACAAATAAGTTCCCATATCAGATTCTTGAAGTTCATTCAGTTTCAGAGAACAGGTATTGTCTGTAAGGGTAGCTTGATACTTGTCTCCACTGGTAATCTCCTGTCCATCATGAAACCAGGAAACCACAATAGGAGGTGACCCATAAACTTTGCACTCCAGTACAGCAGAAGAACCCAGCTGACCATGAGTTTCTTTCAGTTTTCTTGTGAAAGAAGGAGGTATAATACGATCTGCATTTGTTAAAAAAAAAAAAATTACTATACAGGAACTTAAAAGATAAAAAGCTCCCCATGCATACTAAAATCAGTTAACTTTCTTTCAATATATTTGATTTAGCAATCTGCTCCAACACTCTGCTCCTACACACCTAAGTCATTAAAAAATAGATGGTGGTTATGCTGGAGCTTTCATTCACAGTTTTTGAGGGAGATCTTTTTATTTTTTCAGTTCTTTTTCATAAGCAACAATATTGTACCAGCTGTCCAAGAAGACACGTAGATTAAAGCCAAAGAAATCAAGCTCTTGCAACAGCTCCTGCCCCTTAGAGGTTAGGTAGGCATATATTCTTGATGCCTGTCAAAGTGGCATGCCAAGTACTCCTAAGATCATTCAAGCAATGAGTCTCTCACGCTGTCAGTCACGAGAAAGAGTTTGCTATCTGAAGGCTTTGTAAAGGAACTATAGAATCAGATGTGACTCAAAAAGAGTGGTCAACTAACCTGAAACATGCACGGAAGCTGTGCAGCTGCTTTTACCAACACTGTTTTTCACTTCAAAAGTATATTCTCCACTGTCTTCTAGTCCTGCATTGAGGATCTTTAACCCAGATACTTTGTTGAAGAAACTGATTTTATATTTATGGTCAGTGGACAGCTCATTCCCATCCTTAAACCACCTAGCAGTAAGCTCTGGTGTGCCATCTACTGTGCATTCCAGAGTACAAGAGTCTCCAGCAGTAACTTTGACTGGGCCTGGCTTCTCTACAATGACTGCAGGTTCTGCAATGAGATACAAGTCACAACATTTTTAAAACCAACAATGTAATAGTTATTAGTATAATAAAAATTGAAATTTTAAAGATCTTAAAACACATTGTGTTTTTCATCCCACACTACCAACCTAGCACTGTCAGTGTGGCAAAGCATTCCTGAGCTCCAGCATCATTTTTTATCTGACAAATGTATTTCCCAGCATTGGCTGGTTCTGCATTTCCAATCCGCATAGTTGCAATGTTTTCTGAATAGGAGATCCAAAGATTATCACTTTCTCTAATGATTTCTCCTTTGTCTTTTAACCACAAAACAGAAATGGGCTGTGCTCCTTCTACTGCAGCCTGCAGTTCAATCGACTCCCCGACTACGACAGTGAGATCACTCAGCTTCTTCACAAAGGTCGGTGGTGCTATTTAAGAGAAGATATTTGAGAGTTAAAAAAAAAATCCACCAGGAGCGGAAAAGTAGGAGGAGAATGACAGGAACAAAGAAATGACAAGAAGGTGCCAATCTTTATACAAACCTCTTAATGTTACAGAGCCAATACAGGAGTCACTTCCCACATCATTTACAGCTTTACAGTGATATTCACCAACATCTGCAGTATCCACACTGAGAATGTGAATACTAGCTAGGTAGTTCTCAGACATGACCTTATACTTCTTACTGCTCCGAATTTCTCGTTTGTCTTTATACCACGAAATCTGGAATGGAGGAGTGCCCTGAATCTCACATTCCAGATGAATATCAGATCCTTTCAAGGTCTGGACTGGACGGGGCTTCTTGGTAAAAATGGGGGGTGCTGAAAAAGAAAAGAGGGGCTTAAAGTTCGTGTTATTTGAGCAAAGGAGATTAAAGAGATCAGACTACTCAAGCAGCCATTCTGATGCTGAACAACAAAGACAAACCATAAATAAGAAAGATATCCCACAGCATAATAAAAAGGCAAAAGATTCATCAACTATTCAGACAGGTTTTAGCATCTCTGACTAAAGAAAGTGGGCTTTAACAGCTTTTCCACAAAGCAGAACTCATTCAGATAGAAAGGTAAAGAAAGAACAATTCTGACCTTTTACTTTCAGTGAGGTACTGGTGCTTGCACTTCCTGCTGGATTCTGAGCTTCGCAAGTGTAGTCACCGCTGTCTTCAACACTGAGGTTGTGTATTTCAATGACTGCCACTGAATCCACAAAGGACATTCTGTATTTTTCACTGGGATGGATCTCAGTTTCACCTTTGTACCAGGTGACTTTGATTTCTGGAGAGCCACCTATTTTGCATTCATACTTAGTGGAATCATGCTGTTTCACAAGTCTTGAGGAGTCTAGCTTCTTAATAAACCTTGGTGGTTCTGGAAAGCCAAAAATAGGAGATGATTCTTTAAATTGCACTGATTCATTGAATAAGCAGGGCAGTATGTAACAGAAAATGTAAAATTTGGGGACTTATGCAAAGATTCTAATTTTGTAATTGCTATGAAACTTTTTTTAGATGATTTCAAGTTGGTTCAAAATCTAGATGAGGCAGCAAACAAGTTCTCTATCTGCATTTCAGTTAGTTTCTCTTTACTTTATTGTCCCACTCTACTTCTCCTTCCATGCATTCAGTACAGATCAACTGACATGTGGTTTTCTTTAAGTAATATCCTCTTGCAGTACATGTGTAATCAATATGCCTGATGGAAATGCAAGAATCTGAACTGTTCAGCCAAGAATTATTATTAAGAGCATTTATGCTGAGCATTACAACAACTGCTTTATATCTCATTATATCATTAACAATTGATATAGTCAATAAATGTATCTGCATTATAACCCTTCCCCACATTTATTGCAAAGCCAAACATAAAGGTGCATATAAGGAATAAAAGTCAAGGAGCTTAAGTAGCAAACAAAAGAAGTTCAGAATAATCATGGTGGGAAGAAGAGTTGGCTAGTATTACAGAAATTGGTGTTAAAGATCCTGTGACTGAAAACTAAACTGAGTGGTTACATTTTGTTCTGTAAGGAGAGAAAAGACTGGAGGTTTGACATTTTTCACCACAAGTACCATATGGATGATTCAGAATCACAAGACCGAATGCTCATAGATCAAAAATACAACTAGTAAAACCAAGAGGTGGTAATGTGGGCACAACAAACAAATCTCTGCAAAACAGGAAGAAGTGCCTCTTTGTGTATCTATCTCTAAGTGTAGGAAGAATATCTATTTTACTGTGGGTTACTTCAAGCTGTGGGACATTTGCCAAACATCCTATGTTGTTAGTAACAGAACTTCCTTAGAGTTTCTAAAAATAGAAATGATGGCTTGTTACAACAAGGACTCTTGGAACTTTAGTAATTTAGCATCAGATTACACTTCGACAAAGAGCTGATTATACATCTGTATACTAACTGTTGCTGAGTAGTCATAATCTAATTCCATTCCTTTCAAAAAATGAGATATACAAGTTTGTAAGGTGCATACATAGAATGTAAAGCAGTTTCTAAAACCTAAAGCAATTGTTAAAGCTATAGATTGGGAACATTAGGTGTTAAAGTATGATAGCTGATAAAAAACTAGGTGATTTTCACGGTCAATTGAACAAAAGATCTTAATTCTACAAACAAAAGGCTGCATGTCATAGAAATGAGACAGCATCTGCTCAGATTAAACATGTGCAAATCAATGCACACAAAGAGCTTGTCCTTCCAAGGTCTACGGAGACAGGCTGACAAACAATGAATAGAATTAATTTTACAGCCCTGGGGAAACTGTAAAAATTCTAAAAGACTGAAATGCCAGTGTAAATTCAGGATAAAAAAAAATCTTGGAAAAATATAAATTGAATATTTTATAAATAAAGAGTTGAAGAGTAAGAAAATAAATACGGTCGGTTGGGATCATTTTATCAATGGGAACTCAAACTAAACCTATTAGTAATGTTAGCATTAATAATAAACAGAATTATTCTGGTGGAAACAAGCTTTAAATAGTCTAAAGATGTTAGATTTCTTGCTACAACCTTTCAATGTTTTTCATAAGTCAAACTACATAATAACAGCATCCCTACTTGTCACTGAATCCGCAGATAGTTCAGTTTGCCACACTCTTCCCACCCTCACCAAGAAAAATTCTTATGGATAGAACGTACTTTAGACATATATAATACATATGACAAGCAGTTATTACAAAATCTTGCTAGTTGCAGTTCAGCTTCTTGTGTTATTTGTCTTAGAGAGCAAAAGATGTAGTATTTACTCTTCAAATGGTTTTGTTTTTTTCCCCCCAGATTCATAGGTGGGGGGGGGGGGGGGGGGGAAGGAAGCAAGCACTAAACCAACAGGAACATTTGAACTCAGGCATAATTTAAGCAGTGCATTTTACATTCACTCTTTTATAACATCAGTAAGAATGAGATATCCGGAACAGCTATAAATACGTCCAATGTTCCCACCTACACTGAGGATATTACACTAATATACAAGTGTCACTTGCACCAAGACAGTTTGATCCAGTCATAAATTTAGATCACTGAAATGTATCAGATCCACACATTATGTGGAGAAGCAAAGTGTTGGCAGAACGGATATTTGTTACCAAGTCTGCCCTCAGATCCTCCAATTTTGCTGTTTAGGAACAGCAGTTTTCAATGTATTCAGTCTGTGAAAAAGTAAAACTATTTGCGGGAGCTGCACACCCAGTGTACAAAATACATTTAAGTCTCATAACTGAACTGAGTTTCTCTCAGTTACCTTTCCCTTCTCTGGAAAACTTAGTGAATGTCACTGGTGGAGAAAGACTTTAAGGAAGACAGATTTTGCTGGCCAACAGATCCATTCATAAAGGTGCAACAGGGTACTTCGTCAGTGTAAACATTTCAGTGGAAGAATTCCTTTGATAAGACAAATTGTGCACTATATCAGATGCATTACAATAATATTTAAATGAAATAAGACATCTCAATGTAACCTCTTGTAAAGGTTGTTAGTCTCACACATGTCTGCATTCAGGGCTTTGCTTTCCAGTAGTCTGCCTTGCAAAGAGAAACCTCATGAACTCTAAAGCTCACATCAATACCTTGTACAGCCAGTTGGGCTGCGCACGCGTCCTTTCCAACACTGTTGCTGGCAGTACACGTGTAGAGTCCAGCATCCCCTTTACTGACTTTTAGGACCGTCAAGCTGGCTGTGTTTTCCACCAGTGTCATCTTGTAGTTGCCACCTGGGCGGACCTCTCTGTTGTCCCTGGTCCAAGTAATCCTCATGGGAGCTGAACCAGTCACATGGCACTTAAAGGTTGCACTTTCCCCTAGTGCCACATCAATAGATACTGGCTTGATGTCAAAGAAAGGAGGTTGTAGATGTTCTGCAAAGACGAAAGCATGGCAGAGCTTATCACCAAGCCCTCCTCATCACATGCCTCATCATGCCATGCCCATGCTTCACGGCCCCATACAATGGGCAGAGAGGGAAGAAGGGTGAAGAAATAAAAGAGTAAAGACATACAAAAGATCTTTGTTTAAGTGTGAGCTACAAACCTGTGAGGAGAAGTTTGGCACTGGAAGATGCAGTCCCCAGAGCGTTTTGGGCTGAGCAAGTATATTGGCCACAGTAAGCCATACTAGTTTGCAAGATCTGGAGAGTCGCAACATTATTTAAGAAGGCTGATTGCACGTTATCACTGTCGCTTAAGAGAACCCCATCCTTGTACCAAGACACCTGGATAGGCTCTGAGCCATTTATGCGGCAATCAAATGTCACGGGAGCACCAACAACCTCCTGAATATCTTTCAGTTTTCTGGCAAATGTAGGGGGAAGTTGACGTTCTGCAAAACAATAATCACCACTATAAGTAGGAAGTCACACTGTCAGTCTAGAGTTAATTAACTCTGAAATTAATAAGAACCCATTTTTGTAGACAACAAAGAGTTCCTACATACTACCCCATGAAAGAGTGGCCCTTGGCCCATCACCTTTAACAACAAGCAAAGCTGTGGTGGTGGCAAAGCCCACGCTGTTTTCTGCTTTGCAGACATATTCTCCAATGTCACTATCCTCCACGGTGGAGAATGCCAGCGTTGCCACATTGTTCTTGAAGTGCATTTTGTAAGCCTGTGTTGATCTGAGCTTGGTGTCATCTTTGTACCAGGACACCTTGATTTCTGGTGCACCACCAATTTGACATTTTAAGATCAAGGGCTCGCCAACCTTCACCTCCACACGGTCCAGGTGCGTGACAAAATAGGGTGGTTCTAGGGAAGGAGAGAGCATGGTGAGCAGAGGCAGAGCATCACTGGGGTGCTGTAGGGGAATCAGGGGTGATGCATACCTAATATGGACACAAGGCTGTGACAAACATCCCCACCCGCCTCATTTGCCACCTCACAGGTGTATTCGCCTTCATCGCTCTTGGTGCTGTTGAAGATTTCAAGAATGCCAGATTTGTCAGTAGTTGTAACACTGCAACGTGGAGACTGAGCAATGGGCATGCCATTTCTTTTCCAGGTGACAGAGATGGGAGGGGTGCCTATGTAGCTGCTTTCCAGCACAATGGACTTCCCCTGCTCCACACTGAAATCACTTAACTTCTTCACAAAGACTGCAGGCTCTGTGGGGAGGCATAGATCAATAGTGAGAGGGACTGATGTAGCAGGGCTGCAGACAGAGCGTGAAGAGAGATACCTGTGCATACACACACACACACAAACACACCTTTCACAAAGAGTTGGGTTGTACATGAGGCACTGCCAGCATCATTTGTGACCACGCAGGCATAGTCCCCGCTGTGGCCTGGCTCCACGTTGTACAGCTGCAGCTGTGCCACAGTCTCATCCAGAGAGATGGAGCAGTTGCTGTCTGGCACCAGCTCCCTGATGCCTCGGAACCAGGTCACTTTGAAGGGAGTACTGCCCTTGATGTAGCTGGTGAATGTCACACTTGATCCGGGCAAAACTTCCTGTGGATCAGGTGTCTTCACAAAAGAAGGTGGTTCTAGGGATCAGGCAAAGAGGTGGAGAGGCAGAAAAATGTTAATAGGAGAGTATCTGGGGGGAGGAAAACTGGGGCAGGTTTGAGACAAAAAAAGGGAGAAAGATAGAGAAAACAGAAAAAAAATACCCCAAACATGAAAAAGAAGCCACTGGAAAACAGAGGAAAGGAAGCAAAGAAGGAAGAATAACTTTGTTGAAGGGGCTGTAGTATCCTTCCACTGACCTTGCACAGTCAAGAAGGCGCTGCATTCATCAGATCCAGCCACATTGGCTGCCACACAAGTATATGGCCCTGTATCTGTGACATCCAGGGCATTCAGCTTCAAAGCACAAACGTTATCCAAGAATGAGATTTCATATTTTTCTCCACTAACAATCTCATTTCCATCCTGAAACCAGGTCACAGATATGGGGGATGTGCCAGACACTTTGCACTCCAGAAGCACAGAGGATCCCAGCACCCCATTTGTTTCCTTTAGTTTTCTTGAGAATGAAGGAGGAACAAGACGATCTAAGTAGGACAGGGCAGAAGAAGAGGAAGAAAAGTGTTGGGTGTTTTTCAGGGGAAAGGAAAGGGTTAAAAAAAGCTTCCTTTAAAGACACAGATGAACAACAAAGACATAGAGCTGACCTGAAACATCAACAGAAGAAGTGCAGCTGCTCTCCCCCACCTCATTGTGCACCTCAAAAGTATACAAGCCCCTGTCTCCCCTGTCTGCAGAAAAGACTTTCAAAGTGGATAAATTGTTGAAAAAGGTGATTTGGTATTTGCGGTCACTCCTTAGTTCTCTACCATCTTTGTACCACTTGGCAATAAGTTCAGGTGTTCCTCCTACTTTGCACTCCAAGGTAAAAGGATTCCCAGCCATTACTGTGATCGGCTCGGTCTTCTCTAAGATGACTGCAGGTTCTGAAATAGGAAGGGAGGGGTCAGTGTGTCACCAGAAAATATATCAGCAAACTGGAGAGGACAGGCTATAAGCAGAAAACAAAAGAGGCAACTGTGCAAGCTGTAAGATACAGTACCCATGCAGCAGGCTATACCCACCTAGGACTTGCAAAAAGGCAGAGCACTCCCGCATGCCAGCATCATTTTTGATCTGGCAGATGTACTTCCCAACATCAACTCCCTCTGCACTGGCAATCTCAAGAGTTGCAATGTTGTCCATAAACCACATTTGGACATTTTCACTCTCTCTAATAACTTCACCCTTGTCCTTGAGCCAGACAACAGAAATTGGTGGGGATCCTTCCACCACTGCCTGCAGGGCTGTTGGCTCCCCGACGAAGATTGCAGTGTCACTCAGCTTCTTGGTGAAGCGTGGGGGTTCTGATGGCAAAAACAAGGAGGCAGAGGAGGGTTAATCATGCATGCCTGCTTGGAAGAGGATCATTCAGGAGATCAAAAAAAGAGGGCGGTGATGTTGTCGATCCTCTAGCATACAAACCTTTGAATTTCACTGGGCAGGTGCAAGTGTCGCTTCCCACCTCATTCATAGCTTTGCACTGATATTCTCCAGTATCTTGAGATTCCAGATTGAGAATATGAAGACTGGCAACCGAGTGCTTTGCTGTCACCTTGAACTTCTTGCTGCTCCTGACCTGCCTCCGGTCTTTGAACCAAGCTACCTCAAAGGGTGGAGTCCCTGCTATCTCACATTGAAGGATAACATCTGAGCCTTTAAGTGTGTCCACAGGGCTTGGCACTTTGCTAAAAAGAGGTGGTTCTATAAAAAAAGAATCACATAATAATGTGTGAGCCTGCTTCCATAGATAGGTTTCTGGGTAGTAGCAGGAGGCAACATTTTCAGGAAGGGGGCCAACACTTAAACCCATAAGTAAACCCATATTTAGCTTCCAAATATGTGGCCTCATCTATAAAAAATGCTAAGCCCTCATCAGCTCCTAGCAAGCCATCTCAACACACAGAGTCTCAAGGGCAGAAAATGTGACACTTCTGCACCTGTTGGAGTCAGAGCTCAGTGCCCCTTCCTCTTTCTCCGGGACAATATGCCAGCTTTCCCCGCCTCTTTCCAGTCATGAAAGCTACCATCAGTGAGGGTCAGCAACACAGCCTCCTCTTCCGTCTTAAATTTCATTTCTGCCAGGATCACTGTCTATAAAGAGGAGGCAGAAGGATGGCTGCAAAGTATGCCCAGCTCCCTCATCACAGCTGCTCCTCCATCTGGTCCACGCTTCCCTTGTGGTCTGACAAGCTTGCCTTATTCATTTTGCAATTGACTTAAATGGGAGACAAGGGAATGGCTGCACAGTGCTGAACACCCACCACTATTTCCTGCCTGGTCTCTGCTGCTTAAACACAGTAGTGTTTGAACAAAAGAGCAGCTGGAGAGATACCATCCCAGCAGCCACCAACTGCCATAGCAGCAGCTCCCTGTCCAGGGGGATGTGCACATGGAGAGGGCCTGGAAGCCATGGATTCTGGAGGTGTGTGGAATGATGCTGCTAACCTTTCACTGTGACTGAAGTGCTGCAGCTAGCTGTGCCGGCAGAGTTATGGGCTTCACAAATGTAATCTCCGGCATCTTCAGTGTTGGCACCCAAGATGGTTAGCATTGCCACGGAGTCTACAAAGGACATGAGGAACCTGTCGCTCGCCTGGAGTGCCTGGTCATTTTTGTACCACACAGTTCTGATCTCTGGTGTGCCACTGATTTTACATTCAAGTTGAACTGTGTCCCCCTGCTTCACGAACCGCAAAGCTTCAGGCTTCTTGATGAACTTGGGAGGTTCTGCAGAAGAGAGTAAGTATGTAAAGAGTGACAGTATACCTGTCTATCATGTGAAATCTACAATGCTGAGCAAGAGTTATGGGGAGCAGAAGAGTACAGGGGCAAAACAAAGGAAGCTTGCTACAGTATCTGGCTGTATCTTCAACCAGAGGTTCGTCTCAAGGAAAGATGCAAGATGGAGAAAAGAAGGCAAAAACAACAGTTAAAACCAGTTCTACCAGCTCTGGATCCTGCTGCGTCAGACAGCTTGAGCTGTAAAAAACACATGAAGGATGACCACTCCACCCAAGGGAAATTTTGCTGTTACCCTCGAGGGGCAAAAATACCCCCAAGTCAGCATGCAAGATTTGACAAGCCCTTCACCCCCCGTTGCAGCAGAAACACGGTAGGCATAGTTTAACTTGCTTACACATCTTCAAAGCATATTTCCGCATGAAGAACTTAAGTGATCTATAGTCTAGATTAAATCAGCAATTCAGAACTCTGATTGAAATCTTTAGCAAATTTGAAAGAGTCACCAATGCTGGCCTACAAATGCAAGGTAGTTGTATTTATTGTATCACCATTTTCCATATAGTAATTGCTATAGGCGAATACCACTGTGATTGTAGTTTAAGCACTAATAACAAAGTAAAAAACAGGGTAAGTGCAACTCTCCATACAAACAGCTTCACCAGGGGACCTTTCCCCTCAGAGATTTTGCAGACACACGCTTCCACTATCATGCAGTATGATAGAATGAGGTCACCACATGGTACATGTCTGCTTTCTGGAAAGCTACTTTCTATATGTTTCCAAACTGGAAAAGATGGAAGATAAGACTCAGTAACAAAGAGGTCTCTTTACCCAAGAAAAAGAAAACACACAAAGGCTTGATACCTTTGACGCTCAGTTGGGCTGAGCAAAAGTCTTTCCCAGCTTCATTACTAGCTTGGCAAGTATATTGGCCAGAGTCTCCTTTACCCACTCTGAGCACTCGAAGGTGAGCTGTGTTGGCTATGAATGTAATATTGAAGTTTCCCCCAGTTCGGATCTCTCGACCATCCTTGGACCAGGTGATGTGTATTGGCTGGGCTCCAGTAACATGGCATTCAAAATCAGCACTTTCTCCAAAAGGCACATCAATAGATTCCGGTTTGGTGTCAAAGACAGGTGCTTGCTTAGGTTCTAGAAACACAAGAAAACAGTGTAATACTCATACCTCATTAAAAAGCTAATTTAACACATGGATACCATTGCATGCATGAAATGGCAAGGGGGAACCTGTTATCCAGGCAAAAGTTTTGTAAACCAACACACCTGCCACGGTGAGCCTAGCACTTGAAGTGGCAGTGCCCACAGCATTGGTGGCTGTGCAGGAGTACTGCCCAGTATGATTCATCTCGGTTCGCACCAGTTGCAGCACTGCAACATTATCTACAAAGGATGTGTGCACATTGTGGTCATCATTTAGCAGCACACCATCTTTATGCCAAGTCACAGTAATGGGTTCTGAGCCATTGAGCCGACACATAAACTTAAGGGGTAAACCAACAGGGTGTTCCATGTCCTTTAATTTTCTTGCAAAGGAAGGAGGTCGTTTGCGCTCTAGAAGAAAGCAAGTAAATGATAAATATGCTCCAGGAAGTTTTTTTAAATATAGGTTTGCAAGAGAAAAAGAATTTGTAGCAAGTTAATATAAAAATCATCACCTTGAACTGTCAAGTGAGCCTTTGTAGATGCAGTTCCTACACTGTTTTCTGCCTTGCAGGTATATTCTCCACTGTCATTGCTAACCACTTTGTTGAAAATAAGAGTAGCAATGTTGTCTTTAAAGAAGACTTTGTACTCAGGAGTAGACCTGAGTTTTGTATCACCTTTGTACCAAGACACAGTGATTTCTGGTGTTCCGGCAACATGGCACTGCAAGGTTGTATAATCCCCAACTGACACCTCAAGAGGTTCCAAATGTGTAACAAAATAGGGGGGTTCTAAAAAAAGAGAAGCAATTAGATAGGCTCATTAGAGTGCCAGGCCTTGGAAAGTATACACTTGAAATAACAGGCAAGAAAAAGAAGCAAACTGAGCACACACCTAGAGTAGAGACTACAGCCTCACAAACATCTCTTCCTGCCTCATTTTCAACATAGCAAATATATTCTCCTGCATCTTCTTTGGTGCTGTCAAGTATTTCCAGGATGCAGGATTTCTCTGTGGTGGTGATGCTACACTTCTGAGATTGAGTGATGGCATGGCCATTCTTTTTCCATGTCACTGAGATGGGCAGGCTGCCTGTGTAAGTGCCCTCCAAGATGATGGGCTTGCCAGGCTCCACGTACTGATCACTCAGTTTCTTCACAAAGACAGCTGGCTCTAATTAAGGGTAAGAAGTCACAAATGTTGAGCACAACAGGACAAATGGAGGGAGGAAAACAGTATTTTAAGGTAAATAGGGAGACACAATCTTTACAAACCTTTTACTGTAAGGTGTGTTGTACAATTTGCCCTGCCAGCATCATTAGTCACAAGACAAGTATACTCTCCACTTTGGAGAGGAGTTACATCAAATAACTCGAGCTCAGTGATGGAGTCCTCCAAGCTGATGTTGCATTTGTCCCCTGGCACAAGCTCATTGGCCCCTCTAAACCAGTTCACCTTAAAAGGTAGGGTTCCTTTTATAACACATGTAAAAGTGATGCTTGTGCCTGGCAAGACATCCAGAGGCTCTGGTGTCCTCTCAAAAGAAGGTGGTTCTAAACACACAAGAGAAAAAGAGAGATAAGACAGGTTGCTACAGCATAGACCCGGCATTTCCACACACCTACTGAAGATAAAGAACAAAATCTTTATTTTCCAGTCAAAAAAATGTCCTGAGTGTATTTACAAAAGATTATAGGCAATTTCAAGAGATAAAGAGAAAAGAATAGCTCAGAGAGCTTCCTGACCATCATATACTGACCTTGTACGGTCAATACAGCACTGCATTCATCTGAACCAGCTACATTGGTAGCTTTGCAAGTGTAAGTTCCAGTATCTGAGTCACTCAGTGAATTCACTTCTAAAATACATAGGTTATCTGAAAAGGAGATTTGATGTTTCTCCCCACTGACTAGCTTAACTCCATTTCGGAACCAGGCTACAGAAATAGGAGGTGAACCCGACACTTTGCATTCCAGCAATGCTGAGGAACCCAGGACACAAGGGGTTTCCTTCAATTTTCTTGTGAAAGAAGGAGGAATTATTCGATCTGCATAAGAAAACATAATAAAACCATGGTTAGAGAGAAAAGAAGGAAAGGAAAGGAAAGGAAGACAGGAGGAAGAACATGACTGAATTGAAGTTTTTGTAAAAGACAGAAGATAAACTACCCAACCAACCTAGAACATCAACCGATGCTGTGCAACTACTTTTTCCCACGTCGTTCTGCACTGCAAAAGTGTACAATCCAGCATCTTCCTTTTCTGCATTCATAATTTTCAGTGTACATACTTTATTGAGGAACGTAATTCTGTATTTTTGGCTGCTGGTCAGCTCTTTGCCATCCTTGAACCACCCAGTGGAAAGTTCTGGTGTGCCTGCTACTTTGCACTCCAAAGTACAGGCATCTCCTATAGTAACTCTCATTGGCTCTGCTTTCTCTACAATGACGGCAGGCTCTGCAAGGAGAGATGAGTAACATACATGGTGAAAACAGGATTTGATTAGTACTAGCTGTAAGTATTATAGCACTGTAAGATGAGGATTTCACATTTGATACTAAGGATACCTCAGGTTTTGGGCTGGGGATTTTTTTCAGCTATGTTTTTCCCACCCTTTTTTCTACCCTAAACTGGAGATTTCAGATGCTCTCCAAAATGAAGCAAAAATAGTTTTAAACTCCTAAGAGAGAAATGCAACTGTCCTTCTCTAAGCTGCATGACATGACTTAGAAATCCAGTCAACCGGATCTTGTCACAGTGTAAAGGCCTGTAGTTCTTTTCATCCCTGTCCCTAGACAACTGGAAATTACTAACTTGACTACTGCATGTCGAGGACACAAGAATTCTCTGTTTAGACTGTTTCGAGCTCAGGGGCATAATCAAAACATACAGCTGTCATTAAATAGGCAAGTTCCTAACTTAAAAAAAAATAATTATGAACGTGTGCTTTTTACCAACCTAGAATAGTTAAGGTAGCCATGCACTCGCGACTTCCAGCATCATTTTTGATCTGACAGATGTATTTTCCAGCATTGCTTGTCTCTGTGTGCACAAGCTGTAAAGTTGCAATATTTTCCATAAAAGTGATCTTCGTGTTTTCACTTTCTCTAATAATTTCCTCTTTGTCTTTAAGCCACTGCACAGAAATCGGCTGGGAGCCCTCCACTCTTGCTTGTAACTCTACTGGTTCACCAAGCACAACAGTCATGCTGTTTATTTTAGTCAAGAATTTTGGTGGTTCTGAAGAAGAAATATGCAGTTATAGTAAATACAGTGTATATGTAAACAAGAACAATGCAACATCATTGGGAGCATCACAGAAGGCATATGCGCCAATACTTTACCTTTCAACTTCACAGTGCAAAAACAAGTGTCACTTCCTACGTCATTCTGTGCTTTGCACTGATATTCACCAACATCTGCAGCTTCAACATTAAGAATGTGAACGCTTGTATGGTAGTTCTTGGCTGTAACCTTATACTTCTTACTACTGCGGATTTGTCTCCTGTCTTTGTACCAGGTAACATCAAATGGTGGTGTTCCTGAAATCTCACATTCCAGGCTAACCTCAGTTCCTCTGAGCATGTCTACTGGAGAAGGCTTCCTGCTAAAGAGGGGAGGTTCTAACAAGGGAAGAAAGGAACACTTTTAGAAAGGAGTCTGGAGCTATTTGACCAACAGCTTACTGATACCAGGTTCTACACATTGAGACTGCTTAGAAAAAACAACAGAATGGACAAGACTTTCCTCATTTTCTGAGCACATGATGAAATTATTTTCCAGGTAGGTGAGCATTCAGAGCTCTTAGCTCCTCTGTAGAAAAGGTAAACAGAGGGGTGACCCTTGGCAGAGAGGGTACAGGTCTCTTTTAGCTGGTAGTAATCTCAAATACAGGGTGTAAAACAGACACTGATAAGTTTGGCTCTGTTCTTTTTTATCTTAATTCAGCTCCTTGATATAGCAGTTCCCACTATGATCTGCCATCAACATTGACAATCATCAAGTTGGGAACACCTAGCTTAGGACTCATCTGCATTAGGAACAACATCTGTCTTTTTCAGTTGCTGGCAGAGGGAGTGAGGGGGCATCAAGAAACAAACTTGACATGAAGAAAAAGACAGTCCTGAAATAAGAAATTAATCTCATGTTCCTGTGGATTTCCAAGGGATAACACCACCAGGGAAACACAGGATGTAGTCAGAGAACAAGAGGACAGCTAACCTTTCACTGTGACTTTGGTGCTACAGCTGGCCTTGCCGGCGGGGTTGTGAGCTTCACAGATGTAGTCACCGCTGTCATCAGTACTGAGATGATTCATTTCAAGCACGGCCACAGAGTCAATGAACGATGTCCGGAATTTTTCACTGGCAACAATTTCATGGTCATTTCTGAACCACACTACTTTAATCTCTGGAGATCCACTTACTTTGCACTCAAGCCGAGCAGAGTCACCCTGCTTGACTACTTTTGCTGCCTCTAGCTTCTTAGCAAACTTGGGTGGTTCTAAAAAACCAGAAAAGTGGGGTTAGGAAGGTCTGAATTAATACTGGAAAGAAAAGAGGTGAGAAAAGAGGAGGAAAAAGAATCAAACAACTGTGGGTTGCAAACACAGGGTAGGGAATTCGTTTAGCAGTGTATCACAGATCACTGAGGTGGGCTTGGCAAAAGGGAATGAGAAGAAATAGACTAAAAGACTGCAACACAACAAGAAAGAGCGCACACCTGTTACCATCAATGTTGTAGTACAAGAGTCACTGCCAACATCATTTGAAACGTGGCAAGTGTAGTGCCCACTCCTAGAAGTATCCACCGAAAAGAGGGTTAAGAACCCAGTTGACCCTTCAATCCCAATGAAACAAGTTGGACCAGAAACAAGTTCTAAGTCTTCTTTGAACCACTTTACTTTAAAGGGTGGTGTTCCTTTTAGTGTGGCCTTAAATTCCACTGTGGAATCTGGGATGGCTTGCTGGCTTTCAGGTTTTACTAAGAAGCTTGGTGGCTCTGCAGTTTTCAAGAAAAAGAAATATTCAGTTACATCAGAAATGTCTAAGAATGAAGAAAATTAGTGAGGTAAGCATGGAGACCAAGTTTTCAGTATTAAGAGGTCTAAGAGTGTTATGGTAGCACAAGATTTAAGGTATTTTCCCAGCATCTATCACAAATAAGAAGCAGTAGTAAAAGAGTTTCAAACCTTTCACAGTCAGGACAGCACTGCAAGAATCGCTCCCGGCAACATTAGAGACAACGCATGTGTAATTTGCACTGTCTGCCAGCTCCAGATTAGCAATCTCGAGTGACATAGTGTTCTCATGGCACAGGCTTCTATATTTTGCACTGTCAGTTATCTCTTTTCCATCCTTAAACCATTTTGCAGTAATGGGGAGTGACCCAGAGACTTTGCACTCCATTTGGATAGAAGATCCCACAACGGTATCCTTTTTCGTTAGCTTTTTGATAAATGCAGGAGGAATTGATTGATCTGCCCAACACAAAAAAATGGCAAAAACACACTGGTTATCTTCTTGCCTATCTTTCACAGAGATTATTTTTTCATTCCCTCCCTGCTGAAATGGTGAATTTGCCAAATGACAATACAAACCTAGCACAGTCAGAACAGCTTCACAGGTGCTACTTCCGAAGTCATTTTCAACCTTGAAACTGTATGTACCACTATCCTCCTTTGATACAGGTTCAATCCTGAAACTGGCCACATTGTTTTCAAAGCTCATTGTGTAGTATCTACTGGGCAGGAGCTGTTTGCCATCTTTGTACCATCTTATTCGGAGCTCTGGTGTCCCAGCCACGGTACACTCCAAAGTCACAGGGTCTCTTTCAGTGACTTTAAGTGATTTAGCCTTTTCTATGATCTGTGCAGGCTCTGAGGTAAAGAGTGTATAAAAATGCTAGTTAGCTACACAGATAGGGGACTGACTTCCCAAGTACTTATCAAGGATGTGCTTGAAGAGTCACATTTTGTACACACCTTGCACAAAAAGCAAAGCAAAGCACTTCTCCACACCAGACTCATTCTTTGCCTGGCAGGTGTATCTCCCTCTATGGCTGAGGTCAACATTGGTAAGTTTCAGTGTGGCCACGTTGTTCTCAAAGGTAATATGGTGGTGCTCATCATCTTCTAGTATTTTCTCATCTTTTATCCATGACACAGATAAGGGTTGAGCGCCTGCTACAACACACTGGAAGAATGTGGTACCTTTCAAAATGCTGGTGACGTTCTCCAGTTTCTTGACAAAAGATGGTGGTTCTGTGGTGTGAGGTTTTGTTTGTTGTTTGGAAGAGGAGTCATGGAAAGGGAAGAGGGGAAAGAGATATCATATAAAGTCATCCTAGTCACTACATTTTAGCTAGGGGATATAATGTTTGGGGTATGTTTCCTACAGGACTGACCTTTCAAGCTGAGCCTTGTGCTGCAAGAACAGCTCCCACCTTCATTTGATATAATACACTGATATTCACCAACATCTGAGACATCACAGTTAGTCACATTAAGAGTAAATACTAATTCTCTGGTGGAGATGGCATATTTCTTGCTGCTGAACATCTCCTTATTGTTCTTCAGCCACTTCACCTCAAATGGAGGAGTACCAGTCACTTCACACTCAAGTGTGGCCTCCAAACCCTTCACTACCTCAGTGGGTCTCAACTCCCGAACAAATGTTGGAGGCTCTATAAGAGAGGAATGAGGGGAATGTAAATAGTAACCTTGAATGGTTCTGAAGGGAGAGGAAGTCTCCCCTAGTCCATCACCTCAGCCATATGGAATAGCTGGATGATTAAAAGATGTTCAAAACCAACCTTTTACTTTCAGTTCGATGCTGCAGCTCTCACTACCTGCATCATTGTGGGCTTCACAAACATAAGTCCCACTATCCGACACTCTGGCTTGAGTGACTTTCAAAGTGGCTAAACCATCTATGAAGGAGATGCCGTACTTAGCTTGGTCAGTCACTTCGTTCCCGTCCAGATACCATGTGACGTGGATTTCTGGTGTGCCTACTACCTGGCACTCAAAAGTGGTGGACTGTCCTTCACGCAAAGCTACTACAGAAGTTGGCATCTGAATAAATCTGGGGGGCTCTAGAAGATGGACAGAAAAAGTGAGGCTTTATAATATTCAAGTTTGTTTAAAGAAATACAAAGGTTTCCTACCCCCTTCCCCAAATTGCACAGAAAAATCAGAACCACAAAGATAAGAACATTGGTTTGCACACCTTTTACAAACAAAGTTGCTTTGCAAGTTGCAGTCCCCACATCATTGCTTATCTGACAAGTGTAGTTCCCAGAGTCAGATGTTCTAGCTGAGAAGAGCTCCAGTACACTAGATGTGTCATCCTTCCAGACAGATCGATTGGCTCCAGAGAGGAGCTCCTGGCTGTCTTTAAACCACTTTATCTGAATAGGAGTAGAGCCTTTCACCAGTGCTTTGAACTGAACCCTAGCATTGGGCACAACCTCTTGGGACTGGGGTTCTTCCACAAAATATGGTGGTTCTATAACATGTAAAAAGGAAGAAAAAGAATTACTCTGAGACAGGGGAATTCAAAATTATGAATGAGAGACCTAACGTAAGACGAAGAAGGAGCTCAAACCTTTGACTGTTAAGAACCCACTGCATTGGTTGCTTCCTGCCTTATTTGTTGCTTCACAGGTGTAAGAGCCACTGTCTGTGCCTTCCAGTTTATTGATTTCCAGAAATGCAGTATTGTCATGGAAAGAGTATTTGTGTTTTTCACTTGCTGTTATTTCTTGGTTGTCCTTGTACCACTGGATACTTATAGGATGTGAACCAGACACTATGCACTCCAGGTGGACAAAAGATCCCTTAATGCTGTCCATTTTCTTGAGCTTTTTGGTGAACTTAGGTGGTATAATGAGATCTATCCAAGACAGAGTAAAAAGACAAAATATGAAATTCAACCTACATTGTGGTAGATGGCAGCTCAGGAGAAAAGATATGTATGTAAAAACAATAAAAAGAGAGCCTATACACACCGAGGACATTAATGCTGGCAGAACAGCTACTGCTTCCAACATCATTGTGAACCTCAAAAATGTATTCCCCACTATCTTTCTTTTCCGCATGAAGCACCTTTAGGACTGAGACAGTATCTGTAACACTGATCTTATATTTTGGGCCTAACATCAGTTCCTTGCCATCTTTGAACCATTTAGCTGTAATATGTTTCGTTCCCGAAAATTTACACTGCAAGGTTGCTGGGTCTCCCTCAGTCACATCTATAGACACAGCCTTGTCCACGATTGTAGCAGGTTCTGTTGTAAAAAAGGAGAAAAAGTGTTAAGGGCATCTGTAAAAATCACAAGGGAACCATCTGAGATCACTGCAAGCCCTCAGAGTAGGACCAACCTTTGACAGTCAGCAGAGCAGAACACCTCTGAATTCCAGCCTCATTTTTAGCCTGACAAAAATATTTCCCATCATGTTTCAGTTCAATAGACCTCACCAGAAGAGTGGCAACATTGTTCACAAAGGTCATTTTGATGTTGTCGTCTTCAATCACTTCATCATTATCTTTCAACCAGGACACAGTGATGGGCAAGGAGCCTTTAATAGCAGCCTGAAATACGACGGTGCCCCCTCGAAGGGAACTAATGTTTTCTATCCTCTTCAAGAACTGTGGGGGCTCTGGCAGGAAGAAAGTGGCTGTGTAAGTACAGGTCTGGTGCACAACAGTGTGGAAACCACACTGGGATAAGAGCATACTAGTGGCATTCTGCACCTTTCACTAACCTTTCAGTATGACCTCTGAACTGCAGAGGCAGCTCCCGACATCATTTGTTACTCTACATTGATACTCGCCAACATCAGAAGCATCAAACCTGAAAACGTGGAGGCTAATCAGAGATTTCTCAATGCTTATTCTGTACTTTTTACTGCTCCGCACAGGTTTATCATCTTTCACCCAAAACACTTCAAAGGGAGGTGTGCCAAACACCTCACACTCCAAAACCACATCAGAATCCTTCAAGACTTCCATGGATTGAAACTCCTTGCTAAAATAAGGTGATTCTAAAGTGAAAAAGAGAGAGTGCAGTTTGTATTAATCATAGAAAGCCTGTAAAACTGTGCTGAGTTTAAAGAGACAAACTGTGTGGCTGGATGTCACACACACCTTTGATTGTAACAACACTACTGCAAATATCTTTTCCAGCATCATTTTTGGCCTCGCAAACGTATTCACCGCTGTCTTCAGTCTCAGTCTCTGTAACACGGAGTATTGCTGAGGATTTTGCAAAAGACATCCTATATTTGTCGCTCTCTTTTAGCTCTCTATCATCCTTGAACCATGTGATTTTAATCTCAGGAGTACCAACGACTTCACAGGTCAGCTCAGCATATCCACCTTTCTTTACCAGATAGGTTGGCTCTAGCTTCTCCTTGAAGGCAGCAGGTTCTGCGGATTTAAGAAGAGAGTTCAGGACAAAGAAGGCAGGAAACAGTGCCACTGTGTCAATCCAGTAGCTGAAAGTTTAAAAGAGTAAGAATGCAAACCTTTTACAAACAAGTTTGCACTGCGTATTACTGAACCAGCTACGTTGGAGACTTTGCAGGTGTATTTTCCCGAATCTGTTGGTTTGACCGCGTAAAGCTCCAAGTAACTTGCTAATGCTTCTGTCATAATGTAGCAGGCTCCTCCTGTCACCAGCTCAGTATCACCTTTAAACCATTTCACTGTCAGTGGTGTTGTGCCTTTAAACATGGCTTTGAAACGGATGGTTGATGTAGGCAGTACGTCCTGGGACTCTGGTTCTACAGTGAAGCTGGGTGGCTCTAGATTGCATTGAAAAGAAACAATTGCCTAGCGTAAGACACATGGCCAGCACTTTGGGGAAGAAAAGTATTATAACATAAAAAGTAAAACTCCAAGAAATGTGAAGCCAGTTGCCAAACCTTTTATAAACAAAGTGCTACTGCTGTCTTTGCTACCAGCAGAGTTTGTGGCTTTACAAATGTAGACCCCAGCGTCACTAGCATCTAGGTGTTTTATTTCCAAAGATGCAGAGCCTTCTGCAAAGTGTATTGTGTACTTGGCACTTGAAGTGATCTCAGTGTCCTGCTTAAACCAAGAGACGGTCATTGGAAGAGAGCCTGAAATTTTGCAGTCTAGGCGGCACGAGGTGTTAATGATGCTGTCAATATTCTTCAGTGGTTTAGTAAAGAAGGGAGGGAGAGTGCGATCTGTTGAGAATAAAAAAAAATGAAAGAAACCAACATGTGAGCAAAACAGGCACGCAGTTCTGCTTCTGGCTCTGTTGGGCTCAGAGCAGAGTAGCATGACTCTTTGCAAAGAGACAGTACCAACCTAGCACAGTGAAGCTGGTAGTGCAAGAGCTGATGCCCACATCATTTGATATCTCAAAGGTGTACTCGCCACTGTCCTGCATTTCAGTGGCATAAAACTTGAGCTGGGCAATGTTATTCTTAAAGCTGATCCTGTACTTTTTGCTGGCAGGTAGTGGCCTTCCGTCTTTGAACCATTTGGTTTTGAGCTCTGGAGTGCCTGTGACAGTGTACTCCAAAATGGCTGGTTCCCCTGCTGTTACTTGGATCATTTCAGATTTTTCAATTATTTTGGCAGGTTCTACAACAAAATTAAACAACTGGTGTTAAGGACAAAAGGAAATTGCTCTTCCTCCCAGGTGGGAGAGGACGCAGGCATCACAGCACTACTCCACTGACCTTTTACTGCTAGTTCACCAAAGCAGGACTGACTTCCTGCATCATTCTCAGCCACGCAAGTGTATTTGCCACCAGAGCTCAACTGGACACCGGTAATTTGCAGTGTTGCTAGACCATGTTCAAATGTCACTCTCACTTTGTTATCATCTTGAATAATATCTTTGCCCTTCATCCACATCACAGAAATAGGCTCTGACCCTTTCACCACAGCCTGTAATGTAACACTGTCTCCAGCCAGAGCAGTCACATTTTCAATTTTCTTAACAAAAGATGGTGGTTCTAGTTCAAAGAAAAGAGACAAAAGGAAATGTTCATCTGCACTACCACATCATCCCATGAAATCTGCTGCTTAAAGACAGTTTTATGATACAGTATGTGGAGTACATGGCACAATTCAACTAAAGAGAAGGCAAGGAGAAGAGCTGCATTTCCCAGCTGGGAGCTAATGTATGGCAATTTAAGCTCAATGTCATTTAAATTCACAGGCCTGATGCCTGATAAGAGTTAAGATATACACAGAAATTTAAGAGAAGAAGAAGATATTGTCCCTCCCCATCCTCCTTAGCCACCCACAAATCCAAAGAAAAGACATTTTAAGAAATGAGATTCTTGCCAGTTCCTTCAGTAAGTGGAGTTTTCTCTCTCCCACTGACCTTTCAAGATGTATGTTGCACTGCATATGCACTTCCCAACTTCGTTAGCTATCATACACTCGTATTCACCAACATCCGCACTATTAAATGAGGACACCTCCAGAGAAATGACAGCTTTCTGAGAGGTTAACCTGTATTTTTTACTACTCCGAATCTGTTTCTTGTCTTTGTACCAGCTAATCTCAAATGGTCCAGTGCCAGCAACCTCACACTGAAGAACGGTGTTTGTGCCTTTCACTACCTCTGCTGGTTCAAGTGTTCGGATGAAAGATGGAGGCTCTATAAAAGCAGTGAGAAAGAATTAGTCACCCATGTTAAAAAAAAAAAAACACGAAAGACTTTTCTCAAGGATGTGACTGGCATCAGCAAGAACAGACCTTTCACAAGTACTTCAGTGGTACAGCTGTCACTTCCAACCTCATTTACAGCTTCACATGAGTAGCTCCCACTGTCATCAACTTTCATCTCCAAAATATCTAACACAGCCACAGAATTGACAAATGACATCCTGTGTGTGTTGCTTTCACGGATTTCCTTATTGTTCTTGAACCAAGTAACCTGGATTTCTGGAGACCCTTTGATCTTGCATTGAAGGCGTGCAGAGTCACCTGGGGTCAGCAAATAAGATGGATCGACCTTCTTCACAAAGGATGGTGGTTCTAAAAATGGGAAGAAAAAAAGGAAGAAAAGGGGAAAGGAAAAGAGAAAAAGGAAAGGCGGCTGTAACACAAAGCTTTGAAAGATTTTTTTTTCTTGGCGCAAGAAAAAACCATAACTTCAGAGAAGATCAGCATAATCTTTGCTGAGCTGCAGTTCTTGTGGTTTCTTGTGCCCTCTCCCCAATTCTTGGCTCTGGCTAGTGCAAGAAACATTGAAGCAACACACAGTTCACCAGAAGGCAGCAGGGGAAATGAGCAAGAGGTGAAAGGGCCTGATGGCAGGTCTGAGAAGAGTTCTTAGCGTGATTTTAACCCAAAGAAGTCTTTTGCCTGCAAAAGAAGAAATGGGGAACTCAAGAAGAGCAAAGATAAAGGGGGCATAGGACTAACTTACCTCTGACTGTGACGCTGGCAGAAGAGGAGCTGCTTCCTGCCTCATTTGAGGCAGTGCAGACATAATGGCCTGAATCCTTGAGTTTAGCCAGAGGAATCTCAAGCGAGGCTATTTTGTCTTCAAAGTAAATCTTATAGTCTTTGCCTGGAGGGATTTTGTTTCCATCTTTTGTCCACCCCACTGTTACTTTCCTGTCTTCATCTACCTGACATTCAAGGCGTATTTTTTTATTGACTGCTGACTGCACTGACTGCAAAACTTTAATGAAGTGGGGCTTATCTATAATGACCATTTCAGCCTGGCAAATGTCAGCTCCAAACTTGTTGGAAGCTTTGCAAGTGTAAACCCCTCTATCACTGGTGGTGAGAAGGGAAATTTCTAACACGTGTTTATTTTCCTCTTTGGAGATCTTGTGGTGGTCCGAAGGCAATATGGTTGTGCCATCTTTCTGCCAGGCGACGTCGATGACTGGAGTGCCCGAAACAGTGCATAGGAACTTGGCACTCTTGCCCACAAAAGTAGTGATAGATTCAGGTCTAGTAAGAAACGTTGGCGGAAATGCTTCTGCAAAACAAAGGGATTCAGTGTTATCCAGAGGTGAGGACCAGAGCTTATGCTGTTCCTCCACATTTGCCAGGGACAGAGAATAAGAGGGACCAGTTTGTCAGTGGACACTCTTAAGCAAAAGAAGCTAGTAGTGAATGAAATAAGAAGTGTTAAAGATGATGAATTTTGGCTTTTGGTTTTGTACTTCTTGGGTCTGTATATTGTGCCAGAGCTTGAAGGCATTTCAAATCTCTGGAGCAATGTACAAACTAAACGAAAATAAACCAAGAGCCAGAAATTCCTCCCCCAGGGTTGATATGTTTGCATATCATTCCATCAAGATGGACAAGTTTGCAAGAATTTCATTCAGTTTGTGCATCTTTCTTTAGTGTCTGGCATCTGGCACTTAGCAAAGTTCACAAAAAGACTCCTCCCACAAAGAGGAAAGTCAGAGTAAAAAAAATTATCATGCACTAAAAGCCCAAAAGATGGTGGTGGTTTCTAAAAGGTTAAAAAAAAAATAATATAATTGTGCAGCTCTTAATAGACAACAAAGTTTGCAAATTGAAGCAGCTTTAAACCTTCTTTTGTTTTAAGAAGTTCTATTACCCCAATCACCCAGAGTTCCCCTCTAGCCATGGCACACAAAAGTTCAGACTTGCATGGGATAATCACACCGTGATTATTACACCAAAGAAATCAGATTTAAAAGTGAATGTTTTCTTGTTATCTGGAAGTGAAATAAACCTTCTTCAAGAATGTATTCACAAAACAATCTCATTCTGTTCACATGTGGTTCCTCCTGCTGCTCTCTCCCTCTTCTTTCCTTCTGAAACTTTTCGCACTGATTCTTTTTCTAGGTACAGAAAGCACCTAAAAGCAGCATTCTCAAAAATTATTCCTTCCCTATGAATTTGCCTGCCAAAATTAAGTATGGATTCTGTATAACAATGGCAATCAAGAGCCCCACCATAAACATTTGTAAGCATAGCAGTGAAAGCATTACAATGTTCCAATAAATTTTATGAAGAAGAAGGGCTTGGAAATCTGTACTTACCCGTTACTGTTAAAAGGGCTGTAGAGCTTACACTGCCATGGTGGTTGGAAGCTTTACAGCTATACTCTCCACAGTCAACAACCTGAGGCCTTGGGATCTCCAGTGTGGAGAGGTAGTTGGAGGAGCGAATGGAGTATTTGTCCCCATCGTATATCTCTCGGCCAGCTTTGTACCACTGGAACCTGACATTTGGAGCAGTTTCTACCTCACAGGTAAACTTGGCCACATGATTTACAGCCACCTCCAGAGATTCGAGCCTTCTCCTCAGGATTGGTGCAACTGAAATCAGAAGCAGAGTGTAACTCAAAGTCCTGCCTGCTGACAGTCTAGAAAGTAACAGTGAAGTGACTTAAAAAAAAAGAATTTATATACTTGCAATCAAAGTAAAGTGACTGTAATTGAAAAAAAAACATCTGTAAGGAATGAAAGCAGTACCAGGCTCAATGGACAGATTGTGTTACAGTGATAATGACATCAGGAAACACAGTGGCAATACTGGAAAAACAATGTGCCATAGCAATGCACAACATCAATGTGATATAAACATATACTACACTACCCTGGAGCTATGATCAATTATGGTGTGAAGAAGAAATTGTGCTAAAGCTGTGCAATGACTCTAAGGAGTGAGAGAAGGTGCAGCAGTGAGAAAGTAAAAAGTGCAGATCCACTTCACAGGCAACAATGGGAAGTGGTCAGGACAGAGATACAGGGCTTGCACGATGAGAACAGGAAGTAACAAAGTTCCTGTCCAAAGACTGAGGTGAGGGAAGTGAGGAACTTTGCAGTATGGTAAAAGGAGACCACAAATCCAGAGAGAAAGTGGGCCCTCTGATTAGTGGCATGATGATATTAATATAGTACCTGTACCCAAAGATACAGACACATACTAGGGCAGTTTCATTAATAGAGCAGTGTATTAGAAAGGCAGTATTTTATCTCTATAATCCAACCTCTTTTAACAACTGTGAGTTTTGCTGCTGTTGCTCTTTTTCCACCTTGATTGAGCGCCTCACAGGTGTACTCTCCTTGGTGAATCTCTCCGCACACTTTGCTTATTACTAGTGTGTATGTGTCCTGATCTTGCAAACACTTGAATGCATCACCTGAAGACACCAGTTTACCCTCAAAGTACCAGTTCACCTCTCTGACATTTGTTATGACAGTCACCAGACTGACACTCTCCCCTTCCTCCACAGCAATGCTGACCAGTTTGCTGTGTATGATGGGATAACTCTCTTTGCCCAGCTTATCCTCTAGCTTCCCAGCTCTAGTTTCCAGCTCCTCTCTGTCCTCTTCCTCACATATTTCTTCCCTTTTCTCCTTCCTTTTCAGTATTTCTATGGGTGTCTCAATGGGAACACCTGCAGAAGTTACATCAGCAGTGGCTGCAGCTGCACCCACATCCTTGATTTCACCAGGCCCAGTCATAGCATTGATTACTTGTGCAGACAAAGGCTGCTCCAGAGGTATTTCTGCCTCCATAGTCCTCTCAGCCTGCTGGGGCTCCAGCTTAGAGGTTTCGTCGCAGGATTTTCCTAAGAGAAGTGGGCTGGGATGGACTGGTAATGCTTTAGATTTTTCATCTGTCAAGAGATGTTTTTCTTCACAAATAAGAGAATAAAAAGCCTCCTTCAAGACCGTTTCTTGGTCAGCTGTCTGAATGTTTACTTCTCCCAAGGAGACTGGGATTTCTATGGGACTCAGTCCTCCTGTGGCCACAACATAGGTACATAGGGTGTGTTTATGTTCCTTGGTGATGTTTGTTGTCTGTATTTCAACGTTTTCTTTATCAGCCAACCATTCTGAAAACAAGAGGTTTTGCTCACTCACCACTGCAGCTTTTAGTGCATTTCTAATTTCAGATTTCGCATCTAAGTTGTAGCTTTTAGGAACCTGAGCAGTAAGCTGGCTCTCTTTGTTGAGAATTTGGCTTGGCTGGAGCTGATAAGTGTACATTTCTTCATGGGGTTGTCTCCCTGCGCTTGGACACTGCTTAAAGGGACTGGCAAGATCGACAACATGTTCCTCCTCCAGGGGCTGGTTTTCTTCTAGCAGCAAGGGAAATCTTATAGCCTGTCCCTCATGGATTCTTGCAGCAAACTCTTCCTCTGCTGCTTCCAGGGAAGACATTTTCTCCAGGAGGATGGCTTGGCCCCCAGTGAAGGCCAGTTCAGAGGGAAATCTAGATTCAGCCCTCAGGTCACCTTGCATTGCCTGGAAGCCCTCAAGGACCCGAATGTGGTCACCATCTATAGCATGGCTCTCAGTGGTGCTTGGCACCTGTAGATGTGTTTGGGAAGCCTCTGTCTTCAGAGCAGCCATTTGCTCTGCCTCCTTAGGGATGACTTGCTCTATGGGCAAGAGTATCTGTGCAGCTACAGTCCCAAGGCAGACCGGCAGTTGCGTCTCCATCACTGCTGTAGGCACCACATCATGGGGACCAGCAGGGAGGGTTTGCAGTGGCTCTGCCAGAAGTCTGTTGCTTTCTCGTGTTGTGGCCACCTGGGTGAGCATCTCTTCAACACTCTGTGCAGCCAGGCAGGCCAGTGGCAGGCCAGGCAAGATGTCTTCCCTGGACAGCACATGCTCCACCTGGCTCATCTGGAGCTGAAGGAGGGCTGGGGGCTCCTTCATGGCCTCAAGGCTGAGCACTCCTTCCATGGCAGGAAGCTCGCCAGCCTCCTCGTAGAAGAGGAGGCTGTGGTCCTCTGCCACCGCAGAGTGCTGCAGGGCTGGGCTATGCCTGCACACAGCATGCTCCTCAGGCAGCACAAGGAGCTCGGCAGAGCATGTGGCCTCGCCCAGGGCACTCACTGCCCTGCATGTGTAGAGCCCACTGTCCTCTTCCATGCATTCCCACACTGTCAGAGAGCCTGAGCCATCAAAGTGGTGAGCAACAGAATGACGTGCGTCGGAGAAGAGCTGCTCGTTCCCCTTGAGCCACTGCACACTGGGGCATGGCTCCCCAGCCACAGTGTACTCAAAGACTGCAGTGAAGCCTGGTGCACACCGCACACTGTCCGGCTCCCTGGAAAAGCAAGGGAGCCCTGGTATTCGCTGCCGGACGAGGAGGCGGGCGCTGCATGTGATCTCACCGTATATGTTGCTGGCCATGCATGTGTACTCACCCTCATCCTGCACACCCACATATGGGAGGATAAGGCTGTGGTCATTGCCAGCAAACACTAACTTACAATCCATGGAAGGGGCTAGCTTCATACTGTTGAAAAACCACTGGATTTTGGGTGGGGGACTGCCAGTAACAGTAACAGAGAGCCTAGCTACATCTCCCTGCCAGACTTCAACATTTGAGATCTGTTTGAGGAAAACAGGGGCTTTGCCCCCCTCCTCCATTTTCATCTTTGCTTTGCTGGAATAAACTGGTTTCTCAGGCTCAGATTCAAGTGTTTTCTCTCTATCAGGCAACCGAAGGCTGCTGCTGTAGCCTTCCCTTCTTTCTTCCTCAGAAGATACAATAAGAGAGCTAGCAATGTCTGTATGGAAAAAAATTGTTTCGTTTTACTAGAATGTTTAAGAGAACATTTGTCGATAGCAATAAAAACAGTTAGTGCAACTATTTTTGTGTATCTGGAGGCTTTCTTTATACTGTACAGCAGTTAAAAATTAACATAAGATTCTCTTGCTGTCAAATACACACCTGCCAAAACCAGCGAGACATGCTGTGCTGCCAGGTTACTTACAAACTTCCCATCTGGATCAATATGGGTGTCTCTTTAAACCTGACATCACAGTATGGGTTAGGTGTACACCCAGAGTGTACAGTGCAAGTAACAAGTTAAATAACATTGGTGCATTTCACAAATATAATTAAAGTTGTATGTGCCATACAGATCTGTATGTCCACTCATAGAAACAAGTACAGCAGAGCAGTGCTAAGTCCCTGATTTAATTCAAAACACCAAGAAAAAGCAGAAAGCCAGAATTAGGATTGGAAAAATAACACAGAATTTTTGGAGCACCAACCTTTCTTCTGGTTCAGTTAGTTCATCTCTTTCAACTCTACCTTTTGTCTAACACACTAAGATATTACCTCTCCCTTACCAGCTTTGTCCTGTTTTTATCCTTAGACCGTTATGCTTACACAACACTATCATTACTAAAACCATGAGTTTTCACCCTTGATTTAATGTTATTGATTTGAATCTCTGCTTTTAAACCTCTCCCTGTCACAGTGCTCCATATTAAAACTCCCACAATACCAGAGAAAAGCAAGACAGCAATTTCAGGTTTTTCTTTTTCTTGCCTTTGTGAATTTAGATATTTATGTGTTGGATCACTTTACTCTAATGGTGTTTTAAAAATGAGAGGAGGCAAACATCAAAAACACGTCATTCTCTGCAGATGCTTGACACTAGAAACTTCAGTGAAATCTGAGACGTGCAAGAACAGAACAAGCCATCCACAAAAAGCACGGCGCAAAGAAAACTTTTGGAAATCAAATCCTGTTGTCCTCAACCGAGTCAAGTTAAGGGCCACAGTATCTGATGCTGGGAAGATATGAGAGTTGTTGAAAAATAAAAGAACTGTGAGTGGGGAAATGCCTCCAGGCACTCTAATGTTGAACATTTATAAGTTTCTTACAGTGTCTTAAATTTCAAAACTTATTGTGAGATAATAATTTTTGCTGCACTCCAATAACAACTATGAAGAATATGCTACACCCAATTCTCTCTCATTGGTTTTAGCAATTATTAATCTTTCCACAAGTACCATAATATACATGACATAGCACAGTGCATACAGAGATTAACTGCATAGAAGAGATGCTTAGGTAATAAAAAAAATAAATTACACTAGTCCTTCTGTATTACCTACCATCCTTGTTAAAACAGGTGGGCAGTTTACCCAGAAATACAATGTGCTAGTGAATTTGAGAATGGGTGGCAGAAATGGACCCATAATAAAGTATAAAAATTACAGAATGGAACCTATGCTACTGCACATGTTTTATACACAGGAGTGTGGCAAAAATTAATACAATTTTGTGTTACTGGGTATTTATAACAAAAAACTATACAGTTACTTTTTCATATTTTCACTACGTCTGTGAAATGAATAAAGTACAAGAAGCGACAGACTTAAATAATTTACATATTTATTTCACAAATTAACCATACATGTTAACATTCAATACACATTGATGACAAACAAACATAATTCATCCTTTTTTTAAGATACTTGGTTTGTAGAAATGAAGCTGACATTAAACCTGACAACGAAATTGTGAGTTTTGTAATTACTACGAAAGCACAAGATTTCGAAAAGATGGTCAATTATGGCTATAAGCTATACCAGTTGCCCCAGAATAAGCTTATTTAAAACTAAAATTACTCCAGATTTGTATCATTGTAGCTTAGGTGAGACTTTGTCTCTCCATAAGCACATGATAGTGCTCTTGGCTAATGTATGAAACTTAAAACAAGACTTTTAAACTTACACAAATAACAAACACTACTACACAGGTAGAGATAAAGATGCTTGGCCATATATTTCAGATGTGAACATGAACTTGGACCTGTTTAGCTTATGGTTTCAAGAACAAGCTATGGGCCTGTTTCTACTAAAAATTTAAGTTCATTTATGTGCAAATTAAACACGTGTCTTAACTGCTTAGGACCTAACCAAAAAGCCTCTGACTCTTTGGCTTTGGACCTGCAAGTCCCGTTATGTCACAGCTGATGTATAACATCAGACAATTCATGCCAACTTCTCTAGGGACTTCTGCTGTCCAATGAATCAGTTAATAATACACATCTACACAACCAATGGCACAAGGACATATCATGAAGCCATTCTTTCCCAGCACAACATTGGGTCAGACACTCATGCTTCTCTTTTCTACCACCATTACCTATGAGAAATCTCAATTATCTCTACCTTTTAACAACATACAAATCTTAAATATTTATCATGGGGTTATGACTGCGAAGAAACTGAAGTGACACATTGGTATTAGCCTAACCGCTCCAGTAATTTTCCCCATGCACTGGGTCATTAGAACTTGCCACTACTGACTTTAAGTTTGTATCGGGCAACACAATTGGGCAAAGTGAATATTTTGATCAAAAATTACTATCCCAGGTGAGTGATGGGTTAGTCTTAAAAGATTCTTGATTTTTTGAGGCATGTGGACCTCAGTGTGAGGACCCATTAAACTCAGAACTAAGAATACGCATGAACATAACAATGCACTGTAGGAATAGTTCTTTTACACTTGAAATCGCCATGCTCCTTAAAGCAGTCTGTAAGGCAACTGACAGCAAATTGTAAATAACTGGAAGAACCTCATGAACCTCATGAATCAAAGTAAAAATAGTTTTTGCTTGAGGTTGTTGCACTCAAGGTTTCACCTTGGCATATAGGTAACTGGATAGCTGGCACGTGCCATTAGGGAGTTATTTAATTTCTGATAAACATTAATTAATAACTTTCATACTTTTAACTTATTTTCCTGATCAGTTGATCACTGCTTATGGAAGACAGAGTTAGTTCTGACTGAATTATGTCAGCTACTGTTGATTCCTCCTCCTAAATATTAGCATTATTTTAAATACAAAAATATATACTCACATTGAGAACATTAAAATAAAATGCTCTTTTGCTGAGAAAATGCCACAGATAACAATTGAATGTATTCTACTTTTTTCTGGTCATCTTGACACATAGCACACTTAACTATTACTAATTAAAAAAAAAAAAGAAAAAAGGAATATGTAGAGATTTAGTTCTAATGTGAAACAAGAATACTGCATAAAAATCTCTCACTTTTTTACTACTGTGTATTTTGTTATGCATGACACTGGAATATGGGGACAACCAAAATTATTTTAATGAATTTACAGTTACATTATTGATTTATTATGCTCCCTCTCCTTTCCCTTTAACTTCTAAAGATACAGTACAAAATATGTTTTCATGCTTATTACTTGGTAATAGAGAAAAAAAATCCTGCCCAGTCTCTATTAACACAAAACTTTCATTTTCTTTCCATTGTGTTGCTTTTCTTTACAACAGCATAACTCCATTGACTTAAAAAAAGTCATTTAATTCCATGAGTCAGTAGAACTAGGCCCACAGATGTACGAGTTTTGCAGCGATAGAAACTGTAAACACAGGATTTGAATCAGTGACACTCACATGTCCTGACACAACATTGTGAGAAGAGAGAATATCAGTTTAAGGAGTCCTTTCACAGAACTATGTCCAAACTAAACAGCAAGTGTAAGTTAGTATTCCATGCTTTTAGGTTACATGAAAAAGGTGGTATCTGCATTTTTAAGTGATTTCTAGCCTACATAATAATGATTGCCCTGTTACAGACATACAGAAATATGTACACTATATGAAAAAATTAGTCTTGCATAAATGACTGTCAATTAAAATATCTTTACAAGAATGAGGAAGGAACCTGAAATATACCTCGGTGCAGAAAGTGTGCACAAAACCTATGCACAGATTAAATCTCACTTAAGTTCCTTAACAAAGGCAAGTTTAAGTGAGACAGAAATATTCCCACATAGAGTGGTTTTTCATCCCTAAAGAGATGAAAAACAATGCCCCTAAAATAAGTGCTGCATTTTTACTTGCAGTGAACAGCAGCATAAAAACATTTAGTGTTTCCAAAGAGACTCTGAAATAAATCATGGAAATTTAGTATAATGTTAACACAGCACAAGTCTCAGCAGTTCCTGCCCTGTTAGTAGCTATACATTTGTACTGCCCACTGTCACTTTGCATCAAGTTCTCAATAGTAAGGCTATAAAAGCCCCCCTGCTCTTCCTGCACACAGTATCTGTCCCCTTCCAACAACATCCCATCCTTGTACCAGCGGACACTTGGGTGGGGGGAACCAGTCACAAGACACTGGAAGCATGCTGAGGCACCCACAAATGTACTGTAGTCAGAAATGAGCCTCAGAAATTTTGGAGTGGCTTCTGTGACTTGAAACTCAAAGCTGCAGCTCTCAGCGTCCTCTGCCCTAAACGCAATCTGTTCTTCGTCGGATGGCTTCGCAAACACATCAAAACTAACATTGACACACTTCTCCCCTTCCACCTCCTGCTCTTGTTGAGTCACTGCAAGCAGTTGGATTGCTTCCTCTGAGTTGTCTATGTATGGCTTGAACTCAGTCTCCAGCTCCATTTCTGACTGGTCACCCAGGCTCACAGTCTTACTCAAAAGCAAGTCACAGTTCTGAGGCCTGTGTGGTTCACTGCCCCTAACTGTCTCACTGCTCGCCTTAGCACTTGCTCCCTGCTGAGCTAAGACTGAAAGGGCGCCTTTGCACATTGCTTCTCCCAACCTATTGATTGCCCGACAGTGATACCAGCCACCATCAGAAGTACCTACATTTTGGACCTTCAGACTGTGAAGTCCCTCCTTCTGACTCACAACATACTTCCCTGTGGCAGGCGTCACACAGGTGTCGCCTCTGAACCACTGCACTACTGGGACAGGAGTACCTGTTACCACACACTCAAACACTGCCTCCAAGCCTTCTGTCACCTCAACATCTGCAAAGGGCACAGCAAAGCGCGGAGGCATTTCAGTGACTTGGAAATCAATTTTTACATCCTCATTCTCCTCTGCGGCCAAGCCTGCAGCTTGCTCCAACAAGGCAAGTGGAAGGACATCCAGGGAAACCACCATGCTTTTCTTATCTGGGCTAAACTCAGGACTGGTTATGATTTTGACCTGCTTCTCAAACTCCTTCACCTCATTCTCATCCAGCTCCACTTCCAGGAGGATTTCCTGTGGTGAAGGTGACCTTGAAGATGTGTTTTCCTCCAGGTCGAACTGTATAACATGCTGGTGGGTGACAGGAGGTGGCAATGCTAGTGACTGCCCATCTTCAGACAAAACTTCCACCTGTGTGATACTTTTAGCTTCTCCAACAATGTTCACTGCATGGCACAGATACTGTCCTCCATCAGCTTTCTGGATATTAGTGATCTCCAGCACATATTTGTCCCCATCTTTCTCTATTCGCACTCTCTCATCCAGCTCCAACAGAGATTTATTATGATACCATTTCACCCCTGGCTTGGGCATACCCACCACCTCAGCCACAAAGCTCAGCGTGCTGCCCTCGTACAGCCTCCTTCTGCTTAATGCCTTGAGGAATTCAGGTGGCATCTGCCTGCCTGATGGTTCCAGGGCTTCACAGGGGGTCCTATAAACTTCAGCCTGTGGCTGGTCTGGGGGCTGCTGCCTTCTCTCACAGAGGGGGAGCATGGTCAGGGCATCCATATACTCCCCAGTGGGTGTCCGGTAGCGCTCTGGTGGTGTGCTGTCCCCTGATGCAGAGCAGGGTCCCTCAAAGGGTGTGAAGTAGCGTTCTGAGGGTGTGTTGCATTTTGAACCCTCGGAGGGTGTGGAGTAGTGCTCAGGTGGTGTGCTGTACCCTGAGCCCTCAGATGGTGTGGAGTAGCGCTCGGGTGGTGTGCTGTATTCTGAGCCCTCAGATGGTGTGGAGTAGCGCTCAGGTGGTGTGCTGTACCCTGAGCCCTCAGATGGTGTGGAGTAGCGCTCGGGTGGTGTGCTGTACTCTGAGCCCTCAGATGGTGTGGAGTAGCGCTCAGGCGTGCTGAGCGGTGTGTGGTAGGACGCTGATGAAGCAGTTTCAAAGATCTCCACTGAGGAGGGAGGTGTGTAGAAGCGGTCTGAATCAGGTGACTCCTCTCCATTCCCACTCTCCAGCTCTATAGACATTTCTGACTCAGGAGAGAAGGGTCGGGTGATTTCCTGCTGGTTGTTGTAATAGTCGTAAACCATGCTGAAGGTAACCTCTTCCACTTCCAGTGAAGTGATGGTCTCTCTCTGCTCCTTCTGAACTGTCCCTTTGAGATCTGGAATTTCTTGCATCCCAGTTGACCTTAAATACTTGGCCAGGGACAAGTCAGGCTCCAGCTCTGAGGCTTGAACAGCACCAGGCTCTGGACCTGCAGAAATATCCTCAGACAGTCCTTCTCCATCCACACTATTCTCAGAGGCTTCCTCAGTGGGAGTTCTCTTCTTGTCCCAAGACTCCTTCTTTTGCTCCTTCTGTGCCACAGGAGCATCCATTATTAAACCAAGTAAGAGTTGCCCAAAAGAGAAGCCTTTGGTTGTGTTTGGTTCCTGTTGGATGTCCATGAACATCTCCTCGGGGGACTCTGTGCTTTCTATCTCACAAGTGGAGCTGCTTATTCCTGTCTCAAAAACTTTTTCTATCCCAGAACCTTCTTGCTCCTCAGTCTGATGCGCAGCCTGGGGTTTCTTTTCTTGTGCAGCTTTTTTCAAATCAGTGATGAAACTGTCACTCTGGGAGTCTATGGTCTCCAGTTGTTCCCCACTCTCCCACATATGTGTTTCCTGGACTTCTCTTTTGAAATCTGCTGTGGACTCCACCAGAAAGCCATGACTTTGTCCCTCAAGTGAATCCTCCCCACAGACACTCACTTCTGGCTCATTAACTTCTTCAGCAGAAGATCTGTCTTCAGCAGACACCATGATGCTACCAAGATCCCCGTTAGTGATTTTCAAATCAGCCCTTCTGATTTCGCTTGACTGTGCCCCTTCCTGGGCACCAACCTCTTCCTGCTGCATCTTGTAGCTCTGCCGCAGCTCTTCACTCAGAGACAACTCTTCCACTGGCACATCATGTTGGTGCAGAGTGGAGACGAGCCCAGCCACTCCTACTTCCACACTCTCCAGAGATGTGGGGGTTTGTGCCTGTTCTGTGTCCACAGTCTCTGCAGTTGGGAAGGGCTCCACAAACTTCTTCAGATCAAATGTGATATTGGTCTCATCAGTCTCAGATGGCAACAGCTGCTCTTTCAAATGCACTTCTTCTAAGTGAACCTCAACTTCTTCAGTAAAATCCTGACCTGAGTTTTCTATGCCAGGTGGAGTGAGAATTACATCCAAAGAAGAATTACCTGCATCAGCCTCCATTTCTTGCAGCATTTGTCCATCACTGTTAATTTCCCAGTGTGTGGCATCCCCAGCATCTATCATTTCTTCTTTACAAAAATGATGATCAGCCTTGATGTCCTGTTCAATATCAACTGATCTCTCTTGTTCCTTGGCCTGTTCCTCCTGGTGCTTTTCTGTACAGAAGTCATAAAAGCCAAACTGGTCCTTTGTGGGTGTGATCGCAATGTTGTCCTGCAAACAGGGCACACTTGGTTCTTCTACAAGAGGCACATTAGGAGACATTGCCTCCCCAGCAGGGGCACCACTCTCCTCCCTGTAAACATCTCTCCCCTCTTGCACCACAGGTGATATAGGAATGAAAAATTGTGAATCCTCACATTCCCTTGCCAGAGCAGACTGGTCAGAGGCATATGTTTGTCCTTTCACTTCCGTAAGTGGTGACTTCAAGATATTCCAGGACAGAGCTTCTGTATGTGGTACCACCTTGTCTCCTTCAACCTCCAGCTCCTCTGAAAAATCACCTGAGTCCTTGGCCACCAGTTCATGCTCTTCCCTGAATATGCTGGGGTGCAGCTCAGTGGCATCAATTCCAAAGCCGTGATCCTCGGAGACAGCTTTTTCCCTGTGCTGCCTCATCTCAGAAATACCATCTGTATCCCTCACACTTTCTCCTGGATAACCCATTTCTTGCCTTGCATAAACCTCTGTAATATCCAGCACCATCCTTTCCTCCATCTCACTCTCCCTGAAATGGGGAGTTTTCTCACACTCCTCTTCCAATTTTTCACCAGGAGATGGAGACAGCCTCAGGGACCAGGGTAGGTGGGCTTCCTCCTCCTTCGAGCATGTGATCTCTTCATCCTTTCCAAGAGTGTTCAGGCCTTGGAGGTGCAGAACATGGTCCATGGCAGGCAGTTCCTCAATGCCTCCATCCTTGCTATACAACCTGGATGCACTGGGCTGCACTGTCAGCTGAGAGACAGTCTGTGCTGTTCCAGCCACATTCTTGGCCATGCAACAATACAGACCAGCGTCCACAACAGAGATCCCTAGGATGTGTAAGCGGTACATGCCATTCTTGCCTTCCTCAAACCTCAGTCTCTCACTGGCAGAGAGTTTCTGGCCATTCAGGGACCAGGTCACAGCTGGTGGGGGCTGTCCAGACACAGCACACTCCAACACCACTGCCTCCCCTTCATGGCAATGAATGTGTGCTGGGGCTTCTGCCACAATTTGGGGTGGCTCATTTCCCACATCAAATGAAAACTTGAATTTATGCTTTACAGTGGGAGCAGCCTGGTCTAGAGAGTGCCGTGCGGTCTCCCTCATCTCTGTGTCTTGTTCTGGTGTTGGAGTGGGGGCAGTGATTTTTATTTCCACAGGCAGTGACAGCAAGTCTGAGTCTGAAACTGCATTTGGTAGTACCTGCTCTGCTGTGAAGGCCAGGCCAACTTCTTCTTCCTCCTTCACCTTCTCTTCCTTTTTCTCCTCTTTCTTCCCTTCCTCTTCTTCCTCCTTCTTTGTGGCCTCATAGGCTGGCATCTGCTGCCGCACATGGAGTGCAGCTGAGGTGCTGACTGTGCCCAGTGGATTGAAGATCACACAGGTGACAGTGCCACCATGCTGTGGGAGCAGGGATGGGAAGGTCAGTGTAGAGCGGCACTCTGTGGTGTGAACAGCGGTGCCTCGGATGCGCCCCACGGGTTTGGCGTTGTTGTACCAAGTGACTGTGGGCTGTGGGCGGCCATGAAAGAGGCAGGAAAAGGTGCATCTGTGACCCTCAACAGCCTCTTGGGGCTTGATCTCCTGGACAAAGAGGGGTGGGCAGGGCTCCAGGACCCCAGCTGGCATCTGCCATCTCTCCCCCATAGCCTTGGGCCTGTTGTACCCCTTCACTACCTGCACTGGAAGGGGCTGAGAGCCATCCATTGTAGCAGCTGCCTCAGGTGGGCTGAGCTTCCCAGGAGGCCCCCCCTGGGGCATGGACTTAAGGAATTCCTGTTTCTTTTTCAGCGCTGCCCTCTTTGCCTCCCGCAGCCGCTGCAGCTTCCAACGAATTTCCTCATCCAGCAGCTCTTCAGCATCCACCACTCTGCCACTGTGCTCCCTACCGCATGCCAGCCCTGGACGGTGAGGCCCCACCAGTGGCAGCCTCTGGAAACAGATGGTTCGCACCATGCCCCTGGCCGAGGAGACATCCCCAAGCAACTGCTCAGCCTCCTGCCCCTTGTCAAAGGGTGAGCCAGTGCAGCGAAGCACTACCCGCAGCCGGTCCTCCCGCCGCTGCTGCAGCAGGCACTCCCAGCTCTCCTGTGTCCACTCTGCTTTCCCTGCAAAACCCAAGCCCTGCTGCTCCCTGCTGCGTGCCACTAGCAGTGATGCAGTGGACTCAGCTGAGCCCTCACTGTTAATGGCAAATACCCTGTAGCTGCCAGCATCGTGTTCCCGCACATCCCGCACCTCCAGGCTGGCATGGTGCGTGTGCTCCTCACTCTCAGTGCGGATCACCTTGCGGCAGTCCTGGTGGACAGGCCGGTTATTGTGAAACCAGGCCATGTGGGGTGCTGGACATGCCACCAGCTTGCACTGGAAGAGTGCAGGGTCCCCCTCCAAGACGGACCTACACTTGAGGCCCTGCGTGAAGGTGGGTTTACGGTTCTGGGTGTAAGCCAGCACCACCGCCGTCCCAGGTCCCTCGAGGTTCGCCTTGCTGTGATTCTCTGCAAGAGAAGGAGACTGGGTTATAACATGCCACACTTTGCCTTCCATCTGATTGAAAAAAATGAAATAGCAATATATTGAAATAAAAAATGGGCATGCAACAGATTTCATCACACACCCAGGAAAAAAAAAGTAATTCACTCACCATATTTGTTCGAATAAACGCAATGCCTTGCTCTGTTTTAAAGATTGACACGAAAATCGTTCGTTGTCTGTTCTTTCTTCAGACTGTGGAAATTTCTTCTTGAACAAGCAAAAAAGAATTTCAAAATAACACGTTCTTCTGCGTGTATGTTTTTGCTGCCTGGAAAAGCTGTGTGTCTTCGGATTGCAAAGAAGAAAATCTTACCTGACTTGCAGACAGTAGAATAAACGCCCTTTCTGACCCCTCTGTATGTAGATTAAATGTTTAAACAATTGAGAAAAAAATATTTTGAAAGATATTTTTTAAAAATTAGGTAATTAGCTAACATGAAATGAGAAGGCGTTTATTCGAACTAATACAGCCACTAACTTCACAGTGTTATGCACAGGGGAAAAAAAGCAAGCAACATGAACCACGTATGCTATCTGCAAGCCAGTGTAAGAGATGTATCATGATGAATTAAGGTATGTCAAAAAAGTGCAAGGAATCAATGGGAATGTGTAGCTTTCACATATCTTGAACAACAAATGTTTTCTAGCATACTTCATCCAATAGTGTCCACTGAACTGATTAATGTTAGGTTGCTAACTTGTTTCAAAATATTATGATTTGTATAACTTCCTTCTGAAGTAAACTATTCCATGCATTCAAAAGGAAATTGAACAAACAAAAGCTCTTTGAACAGCTGCAAAGCATGAAGTAAAAGTTAAGAATATAGCTGCAAAATTATAAAATTGAAGTTTTAAACATATTTTAAAACTTAAATAACCTTATAATGCAGGTAACCCTTTGCATATCAAAACAAACATGCAAAATGTTCCAATATGCTTTAAATTGTGTCTGTATTTCCCCATCAGACACTACATGTAAGCAGATAAAAGCTTTTAACAATGTTACTAATGACTGGTACTAATTATTCAGTGTACATCATTGGCAACTGTACCTTTCACTTCCATTTCAATCTCTTCCTCTAGCTTCTCATGAATAATTTTTTCAGGAGCTAGAATAAAAAGACAGAGATTTTTGAGCTATAGTTGCTAATATGCCGATCAACACTTCATGTAGTAAAAACATTCAATGTCTTTTGCAAATATACAGAAATTCACACATACATACACATAAATGCATGCCAAACAATTCAAACACTTGATAGATTTTGAGAAGAGTAATGAAATGTTTTCCAACTTGTGTGCAATGTACACTTTCCTGTAATATTTGGTTTCTGTTTTGCAAGGTGGGGGAAAAGATTCTAATGTATCATGCCTTTATCATGCCTTAAATCCCTGAAGAAAACATTCAACAATCCACAGACTAATGAGATGCTTCTCATTCTTTGTCATCTCCCAGGGAATGAATGTACTGGAATGCAATGATGCTATGCAAGAGGAATTGATACTTGGAAGGAGCATGCAGTTGCCAACCTGTCACTTTCAGATGGGTGCTGCACTCGGCTTGTCCTGCAGAATTAACTATTCTGCACTTGTATATACCCTTGTGGTTCTGACCAACTTTCAACAATCTTAAACTGCACAGTGGCCCATCATGTTTTAAAGTACACCATGCAGACTCCTCAACTATTAGCAGATTGCACAGCCAGACGACGTAAGGCATAGGCACACCCTTCATTATACAAAAGAGTAACACATCATCTCCTTCTTTCACAGTGGTTTCTGAAGGCAGAGTTTCAAGAAACTCTGGTGCTTTGGCATCAGTTTCTGTGATGTCTTCACATGGGACAACATCAGGATAGTAGACTCTGTTTATTTGCTTCTCAGCTTCATATGGTCTTTGGGATGTAGATATAAACAAACTCGAGGTTTTCTTGGAAGATTCTTGCTTGACTTCAGATGCTTTAAACTGACAATCTTTGGCTGCTTTAAAGCTTTTAGTATCTGATTCAAGGGTAATTTTTGTTACTGCTTTGGCTTGTGCTTCTTTTGCTAGGTAAGAATAAAGTTAGGAAAAGGATTAGGTCAGATGTTCTGCAGGAATAAAAAATAACCTTACACTTAAGGGGAAAAAAACCAATAATTAGTATTGAAACAATGTCCAGCATATTATATAACAATGCTATTAAACATGAGTGGTTACATATTTAAA